>NC_060285.1:19387911-19687911 GCF_021613505.1 Equus quagga
CACTACAAGCAATGTGAACATCACGCACCACCACCACCATCACCCGCTCCCCCCCACCAACATCGCTCTCTACCATTACCACGAAAAGCAATATCACTGCCACTACTACCCTCTCCCCCACCAACCCCCACTCAAATGACTAAAACTGTCCAATTCTCTGAAAAAAATCTTCAGAAGGGAGTCTTTCTGGATTGAGTTTCTTGTAGATTTCTATTGGGAAGATGAGATAAGAATGAGCAGAAATAGTACAGATAATTCAAAGAATCTTAGAAATTCAAAGTAAGATGGGGCTATCACTAAACCACAGGTGATTAAAATCATCAAGGGGAAAATCTGACAAACTATTCTCTGTGAAAGTCGATGAAAATGGATACTTCTCAGATTATGACTTTGGGATTAGAATGCAATTTGGGGCTGAAAAAATAAGTGCTTTAAAGACAACTTTGATTAGAGAAATATAGCAAATGTGTAACTCTTAACAAGTTAAAAGCCAAGATTGATCATATTTATGCATCAGATTTTGTATGTATTCCCAAATAGTTCAAAAGTCTTCTCTTCCTATGTGAGTTTTTCAAGGATGCCAAGTAACTCATCAATGGCTCACAATTATTTCTAATTCAGAAAATCTTATTATCCTCCAGTAATAGATGGAATACTGTGGCATAGAGTCCACTTTTATCAGTTTTGTTATACTATTACTGCCACCATAACTCCCACTAGCATACTCACCAGCATCTATTTTGGGTACCCATGTAGGCAGCTATAGGTATCAAGATGGCCAATACAAATGATTGGATTCTGATTTAGCTTCAGAATCAACAAAGAATGTAAATTCTTGGGAAGCAAGTCTACAGTCTATCTCGAGAGGTGCATGGGCAAGGGTGTCTGTGTGGGTGTCTGAGGACCAAATTCTTATTCTGTCTGTACCACTGACTAGCTGTGGGG
This sequence comes from Equus quagga, assembly GCF_021613505.1. Taxonomy (NCBI): domain Eukaryota; kingdom Metazoa; phylum Chordata; class Mammalia; order Perissodactyla; family Equidae; genus Equus; species Equus quagga. The sequence goes on from NC_060285.1 coordinate 19,388,857, forward strand.
AAAAATCCAGTGCCCTCTCAGCTTCCAGGGATTGCAGCAGCAACAAAAAGCTGCCTGGTACAAGGTCAGACAACCTTCAGGGGCAGTCCACATCCAGTGATCTACCACAGTGGGGTAATTAGGCCCAGTCTTCCCATGAGTACTCAAGGCCATTCTTGGTCAAGCCTTGGCAAAGGCTGTACTTGAGTCTGCCCAGAGCTTGACTTCTGCCCCTGCCCAATCCTAATTCTTTTCCTTGAGTGTTGATCTGCAGCCCACTCCCTTAAGAAATGACCTAAACACTAAGCCCCACCTCAGAGTCTGCTCCCTGGAGGACCTAACCTGCAATAGTAACCCTCATCTTCTTTCTCAGCCTCAGCTCCCTCTTCCAACCCATAGGACTCCTGTGAGGGCCAAAGGAGATGGTTCAGTAAAATATCTTTGAAAGTCACACTGTAAGTTTTGTTTTCCTTTTATTGGAATGATGGTTAAAGATAAATCCTCAGTTAAACCACCTAGAATGGAACTTGAGCATACAGATTCTGAAGGCAGACAAACTTGGCTTAGAATCCCAGCTTCACCATCTATAGTTATATGACCTTGGCAAAGTGACCTTACCTTGTTGCATCTCAGCTCTTCCATTGTAAATGGAAGGCAATAATAACACTTACTGAACTGTTTTGTTAATCAGATGAGGCATAATATTTAAAGGGCTTGGCACAGAGGTTGACTTCGAGAAAGTGCGGCTATGTTGTCTGTACCTGGGCAGGAGTGATTATAAAATGTCAGGTACTCACATGTTTCTGGGGATGAATAATACAATTCTCCATGAGATAGGCACTTTTTCCATGGGAAGAGGATGGGGGAAACATCCAGGATTCTAGCTGGTTGGCATCCTCAGCGTTTGTCTGGGGGTTTGCACGGACACTGAGGATGAGAGGTGGACAACGCAGGGAGAGGTCCACACACAATATGGAAGACAGAGGCTAGGTGGGGCAGCAGTAGATGGTAGCAGATGTCCCTAAGATATGGGCCAAGAAGCCAGTTGGGCCAGGGAAAGCTGGAAGATCACCTAGTGCCAGAGGCTAAGTTGCTGGATTAAAATACAAAGATCATTCAGCATTCTGGAGTACAATGAATAGTGAAGACTGGGCTGGAATGTCCTCCAATGTCATTTGGGAAGGTGGGAATAGAGAAAAACACATCACAATAGGTGGGAACGGAGATCATCAAAAAAAAAAAAATGTGTGAGATGTAAGGTTACACTCTGCCTGGTGTAAGGTGATATCTCATTGTAATTTTGATTTGTATTTCCCTAATAATTAGTGATGTTGAGCATTGTTTCATGTGCCTGTTGGTCATTTGTATATCTTGCTTGGAAAAATGTCTATTCATGTCCTCAGCACAGTTTTTGATAGGGTTGTTTGGGTTTTCTTTGTTGAGTTGTATGAGTTCTTTATATATTTTGGAGATCAACCCCTTGTCTGATAAATGATTTGCAAATATTTTCTCCCAGTTGGTGGGTTGTCTTTCCATTTTGTTCATGGTTTCCTTTGCTTTGCAGAAGATTTTTAGCCAATGTAGTCCCATTTATTAACTTTTTTTTTGTTCCTTTTCCCGAATAGACATGGTATTTGAAAAGATGTTGCTAAAACCAATGACAAAGAGTATACTGCCTATATTTTCTTCTAGGACTTTTATGGTTTCAGGTCTTCCATTCAAATCTTTAATCCATTTTGAGTTAATTTTTGCATATGGTGCAAGATAATGGTCTACTTTCATTCTTCTGCATGTGGCTGTCCAGTTTTCCCAACACCATTTATTGAAGAGAGTTTCCTTTCTCCATTGTATGTTCTTGGCTCCTTTGTCAAAGATTAACTCTCCATAGATGTGTGGTTTTATTTCTGGGCTTTCAGTTCTGATCCATGGATCTATTTGTCTGTTTTGGTGCCAGTACCATGCTGTTTTGATTACTATAGCTTTGTAGAATGCTTTGAAGTCAGGGACGTTGGAAAGGATGTGGAGAAAAGGGAATACTCATACACTGCTGGTGAGAATGCAAACTGGGGCAGCCACTATGAAAAACAATACGGAGATTTCTCAAAAAATTAAAAATAGAAATACCATACGATCCAGTTATCCCACTACTGTGTATTTATCCAAAGAACTTGAAATTAGTGATCCAAAGAGATTTATGTATCCCTATGTTCATTGCAACATTATTCACAATAGCTAAGATGTGGAAGCAACCCAAGTGCCCTTCTACAGATGAATGGATAAAGAAGATGTGGTATATATATCCAATGAAATACTACTCAGCCATAAAAAAGACAAAATTGTCCCATTTGCAACAGCATGGGTGGAACTTGAGGGTATGATGTTAAGCAAAATAAGTTAGACAGAGAAAGACAAATACTGTATGATTTCACTCATATGTAGAAGATAAGAAATACATTGACAAAGAGAACAGATTAGTGATTACCAGAGGGGAAGGGGGTTGGGGGGTGGGAAAAAGGGACAAAGGGGCACATATGTATGGTGATGGATAAAAATTAGACTACTGGGGTGTATACAGGAATTGATAAACAATAACGTACACTTGAAATTACACAATGTTATAAACCATTATAATCGCAATAAAATTACTTAATAAAAAACAAGATACCAGAAAAAAAGAGGAGAGGGAGGAAACTTGAACTCTGAGTGAGGTTATCAAAAGACAGCAAAAACAATAATCACTTAGGGTGGGTTTAATATGCAGTAGTTACTAAAGAAATATTTTGGTTGATTTTTTTATTGACTGGGAAAAATGGGGGAGGCGAATGGAACAAACCAATGAAGTATGTCCAAATAAACCGCACCCCATCCGATTACATTTCTCCTTTCAAGTTTTCCATCTTTCATCTCACCTGACTCAACTCTGGTCAAGGTCCAGCATCAACGTGGCCTGATGCCACCCTGTTCCACACAGTAACACATTAGAATCATGTGCAAAGTCTGAAATGTCAATAGTTGTTCTTCCCATATCTGTTCATGGTCTCTTTTCTGTAGTCCCAAGCACTCTCCTGGGCTTGTATCAGCATTTTCTCTGTAGTTGGTCTTTAAGTACAGCTTCCAAGAATATAGCATGCAGTCTTTGTGTTTATCAATAGTCATAGACCGGTTGAGGCAGATTGCTAAGAATACTGATTACTAATGCATGGGAAGGCCACCCACTTATCCTGTGGGTCCATTCAGTTGATGTGACTCCTCCCTTTTCCTCCACTACTTCCTTCATATCACACCCCAGACTCTGCAGTCAGTCAGCCAGTATGACTTTCCCAAGAGAACGATGACACTTCTTCCTCCAAGAGTGTGTAAAAGGCTACGCTACCTTTTAGCAAGCTAGTAATTCATTTATAGAAATAGCTTCAAGACATATTTTAAATCTTACAGTCTATTCAGCCCACTAATAACTAACCATCTGAAAAGACTTCACTGGATGATCAGGGTGATGAAGATAATGATGATGACTCCATTTATTGAGTGCCTATCACACATTATGCCCTGTCTCTTGCACTTTACACACATTATCGCATTTACACCTCACAACAACCATGCAAGGTATTGTTGTTCCCATTTTACAGATGAAGAATTGGGGCTCTGAATGCTTATGTGTTTGTCCAAGATGACACAGTTAGTAAATATTTGCAGAAAGTTGAGAAAAGTGTTTGGCAAATGGGAAGCACTGTGTGTTTGCCTAATAGAAAAACAAATAAAAATAGTGAGTTGCAGGATCAAAACTTGAAGCCACCTCTCTAACCCCGAAGCCGATGCTCTTTCCACCACAGGACACTGCTCCTGTCCTATACCATGCTGCCCATCCTGTGGGCTGCCCTGTGGGGCGGGAAGGGCAGGGAAAAGTCATAAAGATTTATAGTCAACAGCCTTTTCTGATTTCTTCCTCCCTCCTTTCTTTTCTTTCTCTCCTCCCTCCTTCCTTCCTCTATTCCTTGCTTTTGTGAACAAGTACCAAGCACTTCGCACGTGTCAGGCTCTGAGATAGGCACCTGGGGAATGCGACCCTTCCTCTCAAGTTGTTCATGATTCCAGACTTCAAAGGGTTTATAATTTAGTTGGACAGTTGAGACAAATAGACAGAAAGCTATATTGGAATAAAACTGAATGGACTGTATTGTTTTAAGCGATGTGATACCAACTAGAAGTATTAGAGTAGTTCAGAGAAGGGAGAGAAAGGTTGGAGAAGAATTACGAGGCAAGCAGAAAGTGGAGCTTTATGAGTTGTTCCTCCTCCCCCAAATTAGGTGTTATTTTATAATTTTTCTAACTCTAAAAATAATCTAGCTTCACTACTAAAAACATTCAGACTACAGAAGAGTATAAAGAGGCAAGGAAAAATCAAGCAAAGAATATTCTCATAAGTACTATAAATAGAAATATGTATGTGTATATGTATCAGGGTTTCTTAACTTTGGCATTATTCATCTTTGATCCAGATAATTCTTTGTTGAGAGGGGGCAGTCTTGCGCATTATAGAATATTTAGAGTCAAGCTTGGTGGCCTGTGGTTACAGTTCTGCACTCTCATTGCTTCAGCAGTCTGGGTTCGCTTCCCAGGTGCCAAACCACACCACGTGTCCATCACTTGCCATGTTATGGCAGCACTTCCCATAGCAGAACGAGAAGGACTTACAACTAGGATATACAACCATGCAGCGGGGCTTTGGGGAGAAAAATAAAAGGTGGAAGATTGGCGACAGATGTTGGCTCGGGGCGAACCCTTCTCTGCAAAAAAAAAAAAGAATATTTAGCAGCATTCTTGGCCCCACTCACTAGATATTAGTATTTCTCCCCTGTCCAGTTGTGAAAAACAAAAATACCTTCAGACATTGCCAAATGTCCCCTGGTGGGGAGGCAAGACAGACTGTCTATATACACACTCATACATATGTACAGCTATACTTATATGAGTGTGTGCATGAGTTTGTGTGTGTGACACTCACACACACACATACACACACACACACACATACACACACACATACACACACACATACACACACACATACACACACACACACACACACTCTTACATTTTCATCCCAGGCATTTTTCTATGCAAACAATATACTTTTGTATATTGAAACTTGGACATCCTATGCACATTGTTTTGTAACCCATTTTTTTTGTTTAGATAATAATATCTAAATAGTAATATCCTAGACATTTTGCATTAATATCTAAATAATAATATCTTAGACATTTTGCGCTAATATTGCATTTTATGCCTGGTATTGCATTTTATTCCTCTACCATATTTGCCTAACTATTACCCTATTTTTGCCCTTTTAGGTTATTTCACAACATTTTCCCAGTACAAGAAACACTACAATGAATATGCTTATCATAAATCTTCGTGAAGGAAGATTGCCTTCTGATAAACTCATAGAAGTAGAATTTCTGGGCTGATGACCTTTATAGATTTTGCTCATTTTTCGCCAGAAGTAATTAATTAATGTTCCTTTCAGCTCTGTATGACAGTGCTTATTTCTCACATCATCATCAACAGTTGGTACTAGTAATATTTTAAATCTCTGCCAATGTGACAGGGAAAATGAATAGTATCACATTGCTAATTTGAATTTTTTTATTATTAGTGAGATTGAACTTCTGTTTGTGTATTTTAGCTATTTGCATTTCCTGTTTTAGGAAGTATGTTCTATGTTCTTTGCTTATTATTATTTAGGTGTTTTCTTTTTTAAAAGTTGATTAATAAGAATTCTTTATATGGTATATATAATAATCCTTAATATTCTTATATACAACAAATAATTTCCCAGTTTGTTGTCTTTTAAATCTAGTTATAATTTTTGTCATTGTACAGAATCTTCTAAAATTTTTGAAGTCATTTAAAGAGTCTTTAAGATCATTTATAAAATTCATAAGTAATTCTGTTGAGAATTTTATTGGAATTGCAGTCTTTGTAGGTAAAAATGACTGAATATTGACAATTTCATATAGTTCAATCCAATAGGTTAAATTTAATATCAATTTTGGGAGAATTAACTTTTATCATTTTTAGACATGGAATATTGTATACCCTTCGATATATTTGTGTCTCCTTTTATGTTCCTCAGTAAGTTTGATGGTATATTTCTACATAGAAAAAATTTTCTATAATTTTATCTTCAGTTATTTCATATTTTGTAGTTCTTGTGAATAGAATCTTATTTCAGAAAAAAATTAACTGTTATATTGGAAAATAATAGGGAATATAATTTTTAGCACCTTTTTTAGTCCTTTTTCTCTCTCTCTCTATTTTTTCAGTTGCTGTGGAGTTTTCTACTGCATTTACAAATAGCAATAAATTTGCATCTTCCTTTCTAATATTTAACCTCTCTTCCCATTCTCGAACCATTACACCAGCTATAACTTCAGAAAAATGTTGATAATAGCTGTCATAATGAACACCTTATCTTGTTCTGATAGTAATAAATCTGAAACTAACATTTCACTGCTAGGTATGACTATTGTGAATTTTCAGATAGATAATTTTATTATACTGAGAAGTTACCCATTCCTAGTTCAATGTGGGTTTTTCTTGCTTGCTTTAGAATCAAGAGTAGGCATTCAATTTTTTCAGGTTCTTTCTGGAGGTAGCATGGACAAGGCCAGAGCTGTGGGACTTCCTGGCAGCAGGCTCTCTTTTCTGCTTTCAATAAACCAGACATCTCTAGGATGTTAGTCCTAACAGGACACGCCTTTTATTTTCATCAGTTTCCTGGGGTAGATACAGGCAGGAGAGCTGCCTAGACCTCTTCCAGCCAGGAGACAGCTCCTGCCATGTTGCAGTCAACTACTGTCCCCTCCTTCATCCAGCTTAAACTCTGAGGGCAGCCGAGAGACACTAGCAGCTTCCACATATGCTCACTGCAGTGGAGGGCGAGAGCTCAGGCTGTGTGCTTTCCATTTCCAGCCTAGTGACTCTGAGTTAGGAACTACATCAAGTCAAAGAGTGTACCGCCCATATCTTCTTCTAGGAGTTTTATGGTTTCAGGGGTTACGAGGGGGCAAGAGGGGTAACGGAGGGTGAAAGCAGTAGGGGGACACATTTGTATAGTAGTGCTCCTTAATCAGTGCTTAATTAGTCTAATTACCCACATTATATCTCTTGCCTATTCCTTCAAATTAGATGGCTTCTTTGACCCGGTCCTGGGACAATCATGTCTGGGGTCACCCAGGATTATCCTGGGACCTGACTTCCTGCCACCTGCTAAAGATGGTAGCCTGCTTTCTGACCCAGTCAGTCTGAGGATCTGAGCAACACTGAAGCCTTCTGCACTTCTGCACTCCCTGTTTGCAATTACTTGTCTGCAAAGGTTTGCCAACTGGCTGAAATTTTTCTCAGGTAACCTCCTCAATCTAGGATGGTTGTAGCTCACTAGCGTTACAGAGCAGCTGTTAGCCCATACAGACTGTGGCAAAGTCACGGGAAATCCCCAAATTTGAACCCGCTAGCTTCCCCTGACATGCCTCAATCTCCATAGAAACCCCTGTGTGCATCATTTCCAATGAAATACATTCAGAATTCGACCACTTCTCGTCAGTTCACTGCCGACAGCTTGATTCAGACCACCATCATCTCTTACCTGGACTATCGCAGTAGCTTCTTAACTGGTCTTCCTGCTCCTCTCTTGCCCCTCTTCAGTATACTCTCCACTCTGCAATCAGACTGATCCTGTTAGGATGCAAAGCTGCTCAAACCACTTCTCTGCCCACAACCTCCAGTGGCTTCCCATCTCACCGACAGTAGAAAGCAAAAGTCCTTATATTTGCCTATAAGACCCTTTGCCATCTGGGCTGTCTTACGTCTATCTTAGTACCCCACCTCCCCACTTTCTTACTTTACTCTAGACCCTCTTACTATTCCTTCACCATACCAGTCAGGCTCTGAATTAAGAGCCTCGACTCTTGTGTTTCCCCTGCCTGGAACCCGCATCCCCAAGATAGCCACATGGCTTGCTCTCCAATCTCCTGCAGGTTTATAGTCAAATGTTACCTTATCGGCCAGGGCATTCCTTATCATCCTATTAAAAATTGCAACCTGGGGCCAGCCTGGTGGCAAAGCCATTGAGTTTGTGAGCTCTGCTACGGAAGCCTGGGGTTCGCAGGTTCGGATCCCAAGCATGGATCTACACACACCACTCATCAAGCCATTCTGTGGTGGCACACCACAAACAAAGTAGTGGAAGATTGGCACAAATGTTAGCTCACTGACAATCTTCCTCAAGGAAAAAAGAGGAAGATTGGCAACAGATTTTAGCTCAGGGCCAAACTTCCTCACCAAAAAAAAAAAAGAAAAAGAAATTGCAACCCTCTGCCAACACTCCCTTACTCCCTTCCTTGTTTTATTTATTTTCGTACAACTTATCACCATCTAATATTCTGTATGTTTTACCTATATATTTATATATTTTTTCTTGTCTGTCAGGTTTTCTCCTACATTTGTAGTGACCTCGTATCTGTAGATTGCTCCTGAATTCTTAGAAGCTGTATAGTGCTTGGCACAAAGTAGGTGCCCAATAAATATTTGTTGAATAGATAGATGAATGAATAAAAACAATGGCTGAAACCTTGCACTAAATTCCCCTCCAAGGTCACAAAAGAAAACAAAAGTACCCTAATGAACGCAGAAAGCCTAGTGCTCTTCACGTCAGGAGTGCTGGCTCTACCCTCTGGTGAACTCTGAAGTGCATTTGCTGTAAGTCTGTTCCTTCCTAACACCGGGGTAGTTGTCACATGGAAAGAGACAGAAGGAAGAACTGGCAGAATGGAAAAACAAAGTTATTTGCACCGCCATGCCTCACTCCCTTGAGAGTTCACAGTATTTCAAGCTGTGGCCATGGTTCATCCTCTAGCCTGATCCATACGCTGCTCCTTTCACAGAAAGAAAATTGTAATAATACCGTGGCCACCTTGAGCAGACACGAGGGCTGTATGTATACATACAAAATGAAGTAAACGATTAAGGCAATTTTTCAGATAACAAAAAAACCAAAATCCAAGCAGATGGTTTGTTCAACCTGAATAATGTCTAAAATATCCTTACTTCTCCACTTTGAAACACATTCAGCCCCCACTTCACATATTTTTCTCAAAAATACGGAAATCTATTGCCTCTCTGTTAGGTAAGGTAATTTCCACCTAAATTTCCCTATATAGATGTTAATGTGCTTGTATTATTAGCTTCCTGCTGAGATGAAATACAAATGACTTGGACTACACAATGTAGTAATACAGATATTAAAGTCGTAAAAATTAGCAAGGGCTAATCTTTCCATCCAGTGCGAGTCAAACCTTGTACCCTTGGGAGTAACAATTCTTGAACACCAGGATCATTTGAATCAGACTTCACATTTGAGAAATACCTGAGGTTCGGGCTCCAGGTGGATCTGTGGGACAATGGCAGCATGGTTGCTGGGACAGCTTGCCGGTGTTGGCCTACTAAGTCAGATACCAAAGTCCACCCTCTCTTCTCCCTGTCTGCTGACCTGGTCTGTCTGTTCCTCCCCGGCCACATGATACAGAAGTCCTGCAGACTAAGGACATTCCATGTTTGATGCAGGTCAATATTCTTGGAGTTCATGGAAACTCCAGTAACACAACATGCCTTTGAATGCTGTCCTTCCTAAGACGTTGTTATGACATTCCAGTGCCACAAAGGAAGGTTTTCATCTAGCCTGCTAACCAGGGATAAGTCAACTCTTCTTGTTGATTAATGTCTTTTCTTTTTGGTGAAGAAACATCTCTAGCCATTTCCGAAATTAGAATTGTTTTATTTGCATAACTAAGTTCAAGAGTAGATTATTTTCACTTCTTTGAAGATTAATTAGTCAAGATCTCTGCCTAAATATGGTAGAAGACAACATATTCCACTTGACTTATTTCGTTGGACTTTTTCTCCGGTTTTAAAGTTCCACTCTATCGGATAGGGCACCTTGGAAGTATCTGAAAGCAAGATTTAAATAAATCTGAGTCTGTACCTATGTTAACTGACTTAAAGTTTTTGCCAGATTAAGTATCCCCAAAAGTTCATGATTTTGACAACAACACAAAGTGTTAACACTAACTTCTGGAGTGTTCATGTTAGCTAAGGCTTTTGACGCGAGATATGCTGAGAAACCTTCTTCCATTCTCTCTGTCAGTCTATAAATATTCTATTACCTTCTTCCAGGTTTCTTCTAAAAAGCAATTTAACAATAATTTTCATTGTAATAATAATAATTATAGTAATGTTAATCCACTAATAATAATATTAATAATATTATAGGAAAAATAATTGCTATGGTAATAATACTTATATTAGTAATATAATAATTATATAATAGTTATAGCAATAAAAGTTAAAATTATTATAGTAATAATAATAATATAGGAATGGCTGCCCTTTATCTTATTTAATGCTCACAAAGGACCCATGATATTGGTATTTTTATTATCCCCATTTTATTGACGAGAAAATTGAGGCACAGAGAAATGTAATTATGTGTCTTAAGTCAAACAACTGGTATATTAAGGCACTGGATCCCTTCCCTCTCTCATTCCTGCCTCTGGTGATTCAAATATTCTTACCTCTAGAATGTACTTGATCACTTCCACACTATTAACGTTGTTCATCACATCTTTCTGGAAATGATGAGCTCTTTGCCTGTGCATATATTCTTTCCGCTTATTCATCCTACAGATTCATTATTCAAGCTCCTACTCCAATGTCCCTTCCACGTGCTCACATGCAGACTTAATCACCTCCTCCTCAGTGTTCCTATTATGTCTTGTTTGGGCTTCTATTATTACACTTATCACACTGTCCCTGAAATATACTCCTTGTCTGTCCCTTGAACTCAGCTTTCCAGCAAAGGGCTTGTCTCGCTAATATCTGTCTCTCCAATGTATGGTACAGTGCCCAGCTCACAGTAGATGCTACACAAAGGGAGGCTTTATAAATTAAATGTGTGTTTCTCAGAAACACAGAAAATGGTTCTTCTGTGTCCTTTGTCCTTCCCTGCCATCACTTCTCCTCTGTCCTCCAGTGCTGTCGGGACTCCCCAGTTGATAATTGAGTGAGATGGTCAATTTCCTCAGAAGCAGAAATAACCGCGGGTTGTACCACCACGTCAAGGATCTTCGGCTAACAGCAAGGCCAAAGGCCAAGCTTGGATTGAGCTGGCAAGTCTGTTGCCTCCTTCTTCATATCAGAAAGGGTAGTTCTTGGCTTAGAGGTGAAAAGTCAGAAATGGTGACTCCGTGTATGGGTGTAGACATACGTGTATAGTGTTATTCCCTTCAGCTCCATTTATTTATTTCTTCAACTAATATTTGATAAATGTCTTCTATATCCTATGTGTTGGGTTAGGTGCTGGGAATACAATTTTTACAAATGTAAAGGGGTCAGATATAGCCCCTGCCCTCATGGAGCATATGCCTGACTGGGGGAAGACAGATGTTGAACAATGATTCCAATCTCTGAAAAATTATCCGTATCTGTCAGATCATGATTCCTCGTTAGTCATTGGTCAGTTACCACCACACTTCTCTCTGCCACCACAGTCTCTGTCCTGGGCTCTCCCCCCAGGCTTAAGGCCAGATATGACCAACATTTAGTGGCTGGGCTGTACCTCAGTGGGACAAAAATGGGAGGGAAAACTGCATTCATAGCTGATAACCAATATTTATTAAGTGATATTGCATACCAGGCCTTATACTTCTCCTCAAGTATTATATCATTTAATTATCACAAGGACCACTGAGGTAGATACTACTCTCAACCCTGTTTTAATAAGAGTAATTACTGATGACATTTACAAAGGTGAAGAAACTTACTCAAGATTGAAGTAAATTAAGAGGATGGAATCAAGATCTAGGTTGTTAGGTCCCAAAGCCCACGTGCTCTCCATCATTTGACTATATTGCTTCCCTCAGTTCTAGCGGTAACAAAGGAATCCAGCACGTTACATCCATGTCGGTTTGTCTTAGCCAAAACAGAACACTTTTCAGAACGAAAGAGGGAAAACTATTCATAATTACGCCCAGGACAGTAGATAGAAGCTGGGACTTTGGGGGCAAATTGGAGCATGTCGCCACTTATTGTGTTTATATTTTTATAGACAATCTCAGGGCTGAATCTGCAGGAATGTGTAAACTTAAATCACAGAAATGTAAAATATTAAATATTTTGGTTTCTTTAAATTCATAAATCTAAGGCATAACTTAGAACAGAATAAAAGCTAGTGTTTTCCTAGTTCAGGTACTTGGAAAGGTCTTATGCTTGGAGAGCTCTACTGGGTGTTGGCATCCGTGTCATTGAGTTAGCTGTGAAAACTGGTGATGCACCACAAGACTTCACGTCCCCTTCGCATTCTCATCTCCCAGTAGACAGTTGAAGTCATTCGTTCATTCATTCTTCAAAATATTTAAGTGCTTCAGTGCTTTTATTTTTATTTATTTATTTTTGCACCAGACGCTGTAGGTAAACCAAGTAAATAAGTCATGGTCTCTGCCCTCCAGATTTTCACAGTCAAGTGAAGGAGGCAGACACGTAAACGACAACTGCAGTATCATGATTTTCCTCCAGGTGTGAGTTCCCTCGAAGCCTCTGGAGCTGTGAAAACACTAGCCTTTCACCATCATAAATTTATGCCCCCAAATTAAAAATTTAAGGACATCAAAATATCTAATGCTTCACTTTCCTTTGTGATTTGTAATTTATAAAGCATTTTTCCATAAATTAGCTCGTTTAATCCTTACAATAACGATAGAAAGAAGGTGTTCTAGCTTCAGTTCGTAGATGAGGACACTGAACCTTAAGTTTTCTAAGATCTCAGGGCTAGTAAGCTGGACAGCCACAGTTTGAAACTTCAAGATTTTTATTTACAAATCAGAGCTATACTCAGATTGTGTTCATAAACACACTGGACGAAAATAAAGAATACCCAGAATCTTCCTATAAATAGACTCCTAAAGAATTAAATTAGATCCTTTGCACTATTGTAACTTCTCCTCCATTCATTTGGGGATTATTCTTAAAATATTAAAACAGTTATTATCCATCACATACATATAAATCTATTTTAAAGACCAAATGACCTTTAGGTCAGTATAAATTGGCTAATCTCAGTATTAGCCAGAAATGTCCATTTGTTAAAAGGAGAGGAATCCGAGCAATGAGGAAGTGTGATCTGTTTGTCTGATATTCATGCATCATACGCAGCCACACAATTGCGTCACTCCTGTGGGGTCATGTGCCACTGTCCCAGGACCACTCAGGATAGAAGGCAAATCCAGGGCACAAAGTCAGAGAACAGGTTTGAATGCCAACTTGTCCACTTACTTAACTCTGGGGTCTCAGTGTCCTCCCCTGCACGTGGGGGATAGTACCGGGGAAGAGAACTCACCTCCTTGGATTGTTGTGAGAGTTAAATGAGAAAATGTGAGTGAAGAGTCAGTGTAAGTCATCAGTAACCTGTACGTGGACGGCAGCCATTGATTAAACCCTGAGACATGGTTTAAACCAAATTAAGTGCAAAGAGTTATTCTAGAGCTACAACTCTCCACTGAAAGAGTATTTAAAGTTTACAGTTCTCATGACAAAAGAGCCAAACACTAACTAGAGTTGGAGACTGTATGGCAATCTGAAAACAAGATGGCCTTACGAGTTAGGCAAACCTGGATTTGAATCCAGTTTCGGAGTCACTTAAACTCTCTGAGCGTCCTTATTCTAATCTGTGAAATGGGGATAAAAATGTCTCCTGCATAGTGAAGACTCTAATAGGTACGTAGAGAAACTAATAGGGAGCTCCTTGAAGGCAGGGCCTGGTTTTATCCCGTGAAGTGTCAAATCTCCAGCATTTTGCCCAGCATCTCCACAAAGAAAATGCTCACTAGTTGATTTAATTAGAGAACTTTGCTGGCACAGGGTAATGCCCAGTGCATTTTCACTATTTTTAGTAATAACACTTACCGGTATTAGAAATTTGGGGCTCAGGTAGAGGAAGGCAAGGCACAATGCCCACAGTGTAATGGAACAACTGGGCTTGGCTGACAGTCACTACGACCTACTGACCAAGACAGGCACCTTATCACCCCAAATTTAAATGTTGTTAGGAGGCCAAGGACACCTTTATCAGCACCCCATTTTGGCAGTAAATATCTGCTCTGTTTGACTCTCCTTATCAGCAGGGGCAATGATACATTCACATATCGATCCATTGTTTCACAAATGTTCTTTTATAACCCAAATTCCATGAACAGAGCACCCCATGACTGAAATCCTGTTCATTTTGTTACCTATGCGGATAGCTAGACAAAAAAGCCATGGTTTTTGTAAAACCCATCACTATAGTCATGATTTCCACAAGTGAATTCAGTCTTATTTACCAAGAAAATCCAAATGCTGTGGGTAGAGCTGGTGGAGGTCTTTATATGTTCACAAAAAAAACAAGCCTGGGTCTTTGAACCAACTTTTGGAGGTAAATAAATATCTTCTTAAATGAGCACTTACTGTGTGCTAACCACTGTGTTAAGTTCTTTCCATGTACTAAACATCTTATTATCTCATTAAATTATCCAAACAACTCTGGAAGGTGAGTAATATGATCCTGCTTTTACAGATGGGTACCAAGCCAGAACCAGCTGTGAACAAATGACTAACTTCTCCCGATGCTCTAAATAAAAATAACATTTACAATGATTTTCCTTTGGGGCCCACACAATTTTCTAAGACACTCTTTTGACTTTATGAGATACAAGAAATAAAACAGGTTAGATCTTAACTTCCAGTAATAGAGGCTTTGCTAAGCTATATTTGCGGTGGGGGTGGGGTAAATACTCTCATAATATCACATTGGAACCTCAACTGGAATACTAAAAATCTCCAGATTATTTTATAGTCGTAATCAAAAATACTCCAGTGACTATTTAGGGATCCAGAGGAGTTTCCACAACTTGTGTTATTCTGAGAGCATTAGCCACTATGGCAGCTTAGCAGTGAAGAAAGAAAGGAGAGTATGAGAGATTAATTTAGAAATCATTAACTTAAAGATTAATATAAAAGCTTTGTTCCTTTTTTGCAAGGCAATGGGTGTCCAGACAGACTGAGTGTCATTTCCACAGCATGTTTTTAGTTCTCAGAAGTTCAGTGTACAATTTGTTGTCAACAAGGACCAAGTACATCAGGATACAATTATGCCAGAATGCAAACACTCGCTAAATGTTTTGGGGTGCCTTTTTTGCATGGTTTGCAGGTTTTCCTGCTTACCCTGGTAAACACTGAGTCCTTTCCATGAATCCTCTGATAGATAAATGGTCTGAGCCACTTGTCCTGGGGTTGGACATCTCTGCTTTGGGGAGAACTGACAGAAAAAGTTAAGAGTACATTTGTAAGTGAGGTCCAGGCCTTCTGTCCTCAACAGCATGGATTCTGACTCTAATTTATCACAGATCAACAGTATTAGTATTATGTTTTGCAGTTTATAAAGCGCCTTTATATCTAAGTCTCCTTTTGTTTTCATCCAGAAGGGCAAATACACAAAGGAATTGAGGGCCAGAGAAGGTAACTGACTTCCCAAGTGATGTAAGTAGAACGTGAAAGGGCTTAGATCTGTGGCTCTCACACTGGAGTGGGCATCAGTTACGTGGAGCGCTGGTTTGCTGGGCTCCAACTCCAGAGACTGTGGGTCTAGGTGCGGCCCAAAAACTTACATTTCTCACAAGTTCCCAGGTGATGCTGATGCTACTACTGCTTCATGGACCACACTTTGAGGACCACCAAACTAAAAGACAGGCCTGCTGCTCCCTAAGCCAGGCCCCTTCTCTCTAGGCTACAATTCCTGTGTACTCCAAATGGCAGCAGCTCCAACCGGCTTTCTCCCTACTGTTCTATTACATTCATCTTTCTTTAAAATGTAAAACACAAAGTCTTATTTGAATAATTTAAACCTTTAAAATGGAATATTTTCCATTTTATTGGAACATTTTAACAAATATGGAACATACCTTTTTTTTTCTTTACTGGTAGGAGAAAGAAAAATTACTAATCATGATACTTAAGACTAAAGAAAAACCATGATTTGACAAGAAAATTTAAACTGTTGCATGTATTGTAGCTTTCATGTAAATGGCCTCATTTGCTGGAAAAAGATATATAACAGATAGAGTAAATGTGTAGTCTGGTTGGAAGTGATATTTTCATGCCCCAAACTCTATGTAACTGTTCACAAAATGAGGAATCAGAGATACTTACTTGAAGAATTCCACAGTATCTAGGAGAAACCAATTATTCTCATTTAAAAAGCAATTAGCCTATTCGTATCTCCAATATTAAACTTCAACTCGCTTTAAATGGGGGTCTCTCAACCTTGACACAATTGGCTGAATTCCCCAAATGTGGCTATCTAAATATGTCAGATGGTCGCACACCTACCATTTCACAGCCTCTGGACTCCACAGGTTCAAAAGTCTCTTTCTCGTAATGTGTTCATTCAGTCGTTCAGTCATTGAACAAAGACCTATTGAAGAAGATGACACGACTAGTAAGTGGCAAAGCAATCAGAAGTAAGCCAGTAGGTATAGCCCTGTGTGGTAAGAGCAACCGTAGAAGTAGGCTGTGAGTGTTACAGGATCATAGAAGTGTCAACCCCACCTGAGCAGATCTGGGAAGGCTTCCTAGAGGAGGTCCTGGCTGAGCTGGATCTTAAAGAATAAGTGGTAGTGAACCAAATGAGGATATTCCAAGGAGAGAGGTCAATGGAAAGCTTGGTTTATCATGAAGAAATGAAGTTAGACCTGTAGAGACCAGATCATGAAGTCCCCTGTTTTGAGTAATTTAATAGGCAGAAAAGACCACCATTCAAAACTCATCAGCTTCCAACCAGAAGTTGGAGCCATTCTGAAATTGACCAAGCTTTCCATGAAATGTCAGACCAGAAATAGAACAGACTGGGCTTGTTCATATCATTGTGGCTTTTCTGGATCTACAAGAATATATCAGAAAAAAAGAGAAATCGTTTTAAACGCTGACTCATCAAGTTCTTTTTTCCTATACTTAAGACAATGTAGGTCAACTTTGTAACTGACGAGGTCGTATCTCAAAATTCTGTGTGAATTCTCAGCATGATGGGAATAAGCTTCTGAAGGGTGCTTTGAGCTGTCCTTAGGAAATGAGAGACCAGAGCAGTCGCATAGCGTGATAACATGAGTTCACCTGATGCCTTCTTTCTGTGCCCCAAAACTCGAATGCAAGGAACTGCTCTGAAATAATCAGGAGGAATACAGTGCTTTTGAATCTGCTTTCTATTTTCAAAGCCAATCTTTACATGACACCATGCTTTCCTTAAGAGATCACTTTTCTGGTGAACCTTTCAACTTCTTTAATTTCTTCCCCTCGCCCAAGTAAAATATTTATTAAAGTTTAAAATTAGAGCTGTTACTCTTTTAAAAATGGAAAAGTGATAGATTGTGTAGTAAAATGAATGTTCTAGAGGTTGGAACATGTTCTTTTTGAAATTTGATTCCATTTTATTTTCTAAAAGTATGTTCACAAAACTTACAATTGATTATTGACTGTCTTATATCTTGCCAACCTACTAATATTTTCCTTACTTTTCTTTTTTAAATTTTCTGGTGAGTCTTTCAACTTCTTAATGTGCGCCTTGGGCATATGTAGCAGGTACTCAACAAATATCTGTGGAATCAGTGAATGGTTTAATGAACGGTAATATGACACAAGCTTCCACATAATGCTAAAATGGAAAACATAAAAGACATTGTGTTAGGAAAAACCAATTTGTAGGAATTCCAATTACATTTTTGCAGAAGTGATATTTACAGTCATTGGCTCCACAAAATGAAAATCACCCGGACAGGAGAAAACAGAAGTCAAAAAAGTAAATTTAAAACACGTAAATAATATTCACACAAAATCGAAGGGGACAAGTGATTTCTTAACATTCACTTATTTTTCAATGTCTTACTTTTTATTTTCAATTGCTTTTGGAATTGGTTTAAAATAAAGGACAGTAAGACTGTTGAAAGGGAAATCAAAGATGAAAAACCAAGTAAAAGAGGGGATAAATAAATAAGACCCAAAACTAGGTTAAATTAGCTGCTATCTTCTGAGTTTCCTGGCGACCAAAGCAAATAGTGTTTTAATTAAAAGCAAGAGCTGGCTAGCACTGTGTGGCGCTTTCTGACATCAGTGATGCTGAGAACATGGGGAACATGACATTTAACAGTGACCAAGTAGCTCATCTGGTGTTACCCACTTGAAATCAATTTGCATATTTGCTACAAATGACTAAAAATTAATGCTTCCAGGATATCAACATTGTTTGTAAATAAAATCCTTGCCAACTCTCTCCTTCCAAATATACAAACCAACTTTAAAATGTAGCAAGTTATTCTTTTCCTATAACCCAGAAGGGTTTTGAACGTAGATAGTAAAGCAGTAGATATTTGTGTTTATTTGTACTATAACTCACAAAGATTTTTGGTAATTTTATTCAGTGTTTGCATTAGCCAGAATTTTGCGTGACTTTTAAAAACTTTAATTTTGATATATTTCAAACATGACAAAAGCTCATAGAATAATATGTCAGGCTCTTCTGTACCCACTACTTAGATTTAGCAAAACATTTTGCCATAGTTACTTTAGAGCTTTTGTTTTAAATAAAATGGCTTTGAAGGTAATCTTCCCTGTCCAACCCTTCTTTTTCACTCCAGAGATAACTCTTAGCTGAGATTGCTATCTATCCTTCCTGTACATTTACGGCACACGTTTCCATAAACAATATGCCATCTTGTTTTGTATGTTCTGAGAATTGACATAAATGGTGTCGTAATCAAGGTCCACCTTTGATAATTGCTTTGTTCACTCAGTGAAATTTTCTAGTTTTAACCATGCTGATACTTACAAATCTCTTTCATTGATTTCTCTGCCCTATAGCATTTCGTGGTGTAGTATCTTTATGTATCCGCTATTGAGGGACATGTGGGTTATTACTCTCCAAACAGGTTGCAGCAAACTGTGGGAGATCCTGATTCCAGCATCAAAAGCTGACACTGGACACCGCTGAATGTCTAACATCGTCAGACTTTTCGTTTTTACCAAGTGAAGGTGCTTACATTCTCTCACTGTTGCTTTATTGAATTTTTCTGATTCCTATTGATGTTATTATTGGGATTTTTTTTCTTCTCTGTGGATTACTTCTTCACGAACTTTGCTCGTGGCAGGGAGCTGGAGATGAGGGAGGGACAGGAACTGAAAGCCACTTACTTAATGTTAATAGAAATTGTTTATATATTTTGAATGCTAATAAATTGTCTTTAACCCATTAATTTGCACTTTAAAAAAAAACTGTGGCTTATCTTTCTTTTGTTCGTGGTGCCTATTTTATACAGATAGTTAAATTTTAATGTAGTGTCACTTATAATCAGTCTTTTCATCTATAGTTTGTTTTTTGCTTCTTTATGATATCATTATCTATCCAGATATTATAAAGACACTTTCTTATTTTTTTTCCAGAAGTTTTACGTTTCACATCAAGAGCGTTACCCCATCCAGAATTCCTTTTTGTGAAAGGCATACAGTGGGGATCTACTTTGGTCTGTTTTTTATAAGGTAAGCCAGCTGTCCCAGAACCAGGCAGTTAGCGGTTCTTTTTCTCTATACTGATTTGTAATGGTTCTTCTCTCATGTGCTAACTTTACACACACAACACGCACGTATGCACGCACGCACGCATGTGGGCTTATGGCTCATTTCTTCTGTTCTGTTTCATTGCTTTATTTCCCTATACCTGTAACAATATCACGCCTTTATTAACCTGGCTCTGTACTTGCTCTTAATGTCTAACCAGGCTAATTTCCCCTTCTGATGCTTCTTCAAAATTGTCTTGATTATTCTCGGCCCTTTATTCGTCCATATAGATTTTAGGATTAGTTTTCTGTCAAGCCCATGAAAACCTCTGTCAGGGTTGTGATCAGTTGCGTCGAATTTAAGGATTTATTAGATGAAAATTGACATTGCTATGATTTTGTCTTCCTGTAATCATGTATACCTCTCGCCAAAGATTAACATCTTCCCTTATGTACTTCAACAAGTTTTTATAATTTTCTCCACGTGGTCTTTCACATCTTTTCTCAGATTTATTCGTACGCAATTTATAGTTCTTCATGTATTCTGAAAAAAGTTCCTTTTATATTCTGGGTACAAGTCCTCTATCAGATATGTGTTTGGCAAATATTTTATCTCAGTCTATGGCTGATCTACATTTTTTTGAATCTCAACTCATTAAGATCTTCTATTCAATGCTAAATAGAAGCTAACTGGCATCCTTGACTTGTTCCTGATTTTGAAGAGAATGTTCCTGTTAGTAATTATGATGTTTGCTTTCATTTTTTGGTAGATTCTCTTTATCAGATTAAGAAAGATTCTTTCAATTCCTATTTGACTAAAAGTTTTTAAACAATAATAGGATTGTATTTTCTATATTTTTTCAAATCATCATATTTTTTTCTTCTTTAATCTGCTCATGTGATAAAATACATTAATCAATATTTTTATTATTAAATCATCTTTACCCTGCTCTGATAAATCTTACATATAAATTCACACACAACACATATAGGTGGGTTTGATTTACTGGTATTTTATTTATGATTTTTGCATATATACAACAAATGAGACGTGTCTTTTCAATTTTCTTTCTAATATAGGTTTGTCTGATTTTGCTGTCAAGATGCTATTAGCTTCATGAGATGATTTAGGGAGATTTCCTTCCTTTGCTGTTTTCTGAAGCAGTTTATATAGCACACCAATTGTTTGTTCCTGCAAGGTTTGATAGGCCTCTGCAGCAAAATTATGTTGGCCAGTTCTCTCTCTCTCTCTTTTTTTTTTGCTGAGGAAGATTCGCCCTGGGCTAACATCTGTTGCCAATCTTCCTCTTTTCTTCCATATGTGAGCCACTGCCACAACATGGCCACTGACAGATGAGTGGTGTAAGTCCACACCTGGGAACCAAACCCAGGCTGCCAAAGCAGAGTGTGCCAAACTTAACCACTAGGCTGCTGGGGTTGACCCAGCCAGTTCGTTTTTATAACAAGGAAATTTTGGATGTGGATCAAATTTATATAATGATTATAAATAAGTCTGCTCATGACTTCTAGTTCTTCTTTAGTCAGTTATAGTAATTTACATTTGTCTAGACTTTTGTTCTTAATAATTTTTAAAAATTATTGGCTTTAAGCTGTTTATCACTTTATATTTTAAAGATGTTCTATTTTTGTATTTATTGCCCATCTAAACTTCTAAATTTTGTTTATTTTTTTCTTCTCTCTCTTTTTAAATCAATCATGCTAGACGGTGATTTTCTTAATCTTTTCAATATGGCAGCTTTGGTTTGGCTGTTCTTTCTCTTTTCTCTTTTTTTCTTATTAATATATTCTCTTTATTATTTCCTTCCTTCTACTCACATTAGGTCTACAATGTTCTTCATTTCCTAACTTCTTGATTTAAATGTTTGTCTCATTAATTTTTAATCTTTTTCTCTTTCTAATTTATGTGTCAAAGATTATAAATTTTCTCCAAGGATGAGCTCCATCTCATAGTCGTTAAAATGTAGTGCTTTCACTGTCATTTAATTTTAAATATCTTGTAATTTCAATAACATTTTTAACCAGTAAATTATTTAAAAGCATATTTTGTTAATTTCCAAATATAGGAGAGATTTCTAACTATAATTTTATTATTGTCTTTTATACTCACCTATATCACGGAGAAAAAAATCAGATCTATACCTTGATTCTTCAGTGCTTTTTGACAATTGCTTTGTGACATTGTATGTGGATAATTTTGTAAATGTTCACTGAGTGCTTAAAAAGAACACTATTCTTTAATTTTAGGGTGCAAGGTTCCAATAGCTAAGATTTATATTCAAGAGTTTTTATTTTGTTTTTCAAAGGTTTTGTGACTTTGCTCATTATTTTGTCTGCTTAACTGACCTAACACTTTCTCTAAGAGACGTGTTAATTTGTTTGTGATTTGTCATTATTTCATTGTTGCCTTAGATAGTGTGAATCTCCATGGTATGGGTCTTACAGGCCAGGACTGCTATAGTTTTCTGATAAATTATTCCTTTTAACATTATTCCTAATCATGCTTTTTCTCTTCAGTAATGCTACACCTGTTTTCTTTTTTACTATCTTCCTGGTATATAGTTTTCCTTCTGTCACTTTCAATCTTTTATTATCATTGTATTTCAGAAATGTCTGCCTTAGCAGGATTTTATAATCTTATTCAATCTGAGGATATCTGTCTTTTGATTAAGATTAACAAATTCATATTTGTTGTGATTACTGATATGTATGATTTCTTTTTGTTGTTTAATTTTTAGTTTTATTTTTCCCATGCCTTCATTTTTTGGTGTTTCTTCTTTCCTCCTCCTTTCCTGCCTTCTTGGGATTAATTGACTTTTCTTTATTCCCTCTTGCGCCACTGTCGATCTTTAGAAGTCATCCATATTATTTTCATATTTTTAGTGCATACCCACAATTTTTAACTCTGTATTCACAAAGTCTAAAGTTAACAATATTTCCACATTCCTTCTGAATTAAACAAAAAACTTAGATCACCCATTCCATATTTTATGTTGTTGTCGTCTAAAATTATAATTGCATTATTATTTTCTTTTTAAAACCTTCCCAAATTACTCTTTTTTAGAAAGTCATCCATATTTGGCTATGTTTTCTCTCATGGTTAGTGCTTTATTCTTCTACCATTGTTTCTTGCATGCCACTTCCTTCAGTTTCAGTTTCATTCTTAGTTAAGTATATCCTTTAGTAATCATTTCACTGAGGGCCTATGAAAGATAAACTGTCTCAGTCATTTCATGTCTGAAATATCTTTCACTCTCACTCTCGAATTTTAGCTAAGCTGGACAATGTTCCATCATGTCCTGACTTCTACTTTTCTCGCTGGGAACTCTTTTGTCAATCTAATTACCATTCCCCAGGAGTAAATATATTTTTGTTTTATGGCTACATTCAAATGAGTTTTCTGTGCAGTTTCATCATGACATGTCACATGTGGATTTACTGTTTTTACCCTACTTCGTCCTGATGTGCTTCTTTAATCTATGGATTCATGTTTCTAATAAATTCTGAAAAAAAACTCAACTGTTATATCTTTGAACATTTTCTCTCATCCATTCTCAAATCTCTTCTTCCTGAAGGCCTATTGAAATGTTGTTATATCACTATGTTCTGTCATTCTTGTCACTAACACCCTTTTCTATCTTTTCATCCCTCTGTGCATTGTTCTGTGTAATTTCTTCATATTTAGCTCCAGATCACTTCTTGTATCTAATCTGCTGCTCATTTGTCTATTGAGCTTTTATTTAAATAAGATACATTACATTTTAGGCAGTTCCATTTAGTTTTTATTTAAATCTGGTGATGTTTTAGTTTTCAGTCTATTTTTTAAATTAAAGTTTTTATTTCATATTTCATAATCTCCTTCAGATATAGTAATATCTGAAATAATGGATGTGCTCATCCTTTTCTTTGTTGTGTCTCCTGATTCTCCCTTACAGTGTATCATCCATCTTATGATTTGTAATTTTTGACTGTGAGTTTATCTTTATCTGTATTTTCTTCTTTTGTGATCCTACATGCCAGGGTAGAAAGGTCTCTATAAAGTGTAAAGTGGGTTCATTTGCTTGTGGTGGGTATCCCAGGGTTTCTCTCTAAGACTAATCGTTATGTGTGTTTCTTTGCTTGGAATCCCAGAGCAGTGTGGGAATGTACCTTCAAAGGCCATACCTGCAACAGTTCCGGCTTGAGTTTTGACGTTTCATGAGGAAGATGAGGGCTTTTTGGTCCTGTCTAGAGCCCCAAACAGGGACAAACATCTTCGCTGCTTTTATGACCTTGTGGGTAGAGGTTTTCTCCCCTACTCTTGCATGACCAGGCAGCCTCACCAGGGTTAGAACCTTATGCACATGCCTCAGCCCCAGCCGCACATTTGGTCAGGCCCAAGGCCACATCCTCTCTGTCTTCTTTCCCTGTGTGAACATGAAACCCCCAACTCTTAGCTGTTGGGATGCATGTCTGAATCTGGCATCCCCCTGGATTGCTGTGGTGTTCTTTTGTTCAGTCTTCACTCTGGCTGTTTGTTCTGGTATTGGGGGGTTTCTCTTTCTTTGTTTTGAACTCATGTATGTTTAACTAAATCATGTTATATTTTATCTAATACATGTGTGTGTGTTTTCTCCAGGAAGGGACTCTGCACTGGATTTGTCTACTTGTTGGCAGAACTGAAAGTATGCACCTGTAAACTCCGACAGGTAGATACATTTGAGTCCAGATACATTTTTGCCACTTATTAGCTGTGATTGACCTAACTTCCTCCTGCCTCAGTTTTCTCAAACAAAAAAAAAAAAATAGGGTTAATGATTCCTACTGCATTTGACTATCATAAAGATTAAATGAAATCATATATATAAGCTAGGTATAGTATCTGGCATAGAATACATTTATTGTGGCCACATAATAAATGTAAGCTATTGATTAAGTAGGATTGAGTACTGTTGACAAACTTTAATTATATTTTTGAATATCTTTAACTCTATGGATTTTGGAAATCATTGTAATCAGTTTTTGTTTATTTATTTTTAATAAACTCAAACTTATGTTTGTACATAGTGTGCTTATTTTATTCTCCAGAATCTTAAAAGGAATAAAATCCCATTTGGCCCACAATATCTTCTTCCTGATGATTTTTCAGTGTCTGTAGGGCCCATGATTAAATAAAGTCTGAACATTGAACACATGGTGTTTTTTGAGCCCAAGTAACTTCCATGTCTGCCACTTGTCTGCTAGTCTAGCCACCTCTCTGACTTGATGTGCTGTACTCAAAACCGAGATCCTTTTCCCTGTGTCCTGGCCTATGTGGGGAAGATTTTCAAGGGAAAGAGTCAATCTGTCAAGGAAGATGTTTATCTTATAGGCAATAGGAGTCCACGAAAGGGTTAAAAGCCAAGGAATGACATAATCCAGTTTTTATTCTGAAAATATAGCTATTTTTGGAAGATGGGTCAAAGGAACATGTAGTAGACAGAGTTCTAAATGGTCTCCAAGATTCTCAGTCCCTGATGTGCACACCTTGTATAATCTTCTACCTCCTAGTGTGGGAGGAACCTGTGAATATGATGCCTCCCCTCTCCCTTGATTAGATTACATTATATGGCAAATTATGAGTCATACCTTGATAGGTAATATTATATATAAGATTCTGTCGTAACATATTGGTTTGGAGAAGGATGGAAGTCAGTGAGATGTGCTCCTACTAACCTGGAAGAAAGCAACACTCATGTTTAGGGAGCAGGCCTTGTGGCAGGAATAGCAGATGGCCTCTAGCTAGTAGAACAGCCCCCAAATGATGGCCAGCAAGAAAGCGGAAACCTCAGTCCTACAACTTTAAGGAATTAAATTCTGCCAACAATTTCACGAGCTTGGTAAAGAACTCTGAGCTCCAGGAAGGAAAAGAACCCAGCCAACATCTTGATGTCAGCCTTGTGGGACCCTGAGTAGAGAATACAGCTAGTTAATATCTGGACCTCTGATATACAGAAATGGTGAGATAATAAATGGGTATTCTTTTAAGCTGCTAAATTTGCAGTAATTTGTAATTAGCAATAGAAAACTACTATATAAGGTAAGACTGGAGAAAGATTAGTTGGGTTATCACAATAGTAGAGGCCACAAAGAGAAAGATCTATATTAACAGTGAGTCTATCAGGATGGAGGTGATGAGAGCATTGAATAAAGATCTATTAAGAAAGTAGAAATCATAAAACTCTGTCACTCACTAAATGTCAGCATGGAATGTCCCAGAATGACCA
Organism: Equus quagga; assembly: GCF_021613505.1. Taxonomy (NCBI): domain Eukaryota; kingdom Metazoa; phylum Chordata; class Mammalia; order Perissodactyla; family Equidae; genus Equus; species Equus quagga. The sequence goes on from NC_060285.1 coordinate 19,414,787, forward strand.
TAAGGTTTTTGGGTAGATCTTGATGGCTTTAACCAAATTGGGGGAAACAGGTGAGAAAACTTTCATTGGAACATAACGAGGTCAGTTTGGGAGTATTAGCAAAAATGGCCATAATTATTTCCCTTAATGTATTCACACTTCTTTGCAGTGAGACTTCGCAGCTCTTACCAACAAGAAATGTTATATATTCCACCCTCCCTCTCCCAGCCCTTGAATCTGGGCTGGCCTTGAGACTTGCATTGGTCAATACTATGCAGAGGAAGTAATGGTGTGCCAGTTCTAAGTCTGGGCCTCAAGATGCCATGAACTTCTGCTCTTTCTCTTGGTATCAGGTAGCCCCCATGTGAGCAAGCCTAGGCTGGCCCACCGCAAGATGGAAGACCACATGTAGCAGAGACATCCATTTTGACTGAGGCCATCCTGGATGAGCCAGTCATCATTTACCAAACAACTGACCATAGACACATGAGCAAGTCCAGCCAACACCAGAAGAACCACCCAGCTTAATCAAGCCCAAATTGCCAACCCAGAGAATTATAAGCTAAATTAATAGTTATTGTTTTGAACCACCAAGTTTTGGAGTAGTTTATTATACAGCAAAAGCTAACTTTTGTAGATATGTTAAGTATGAGAGACATGTGAAATATCCACTTAGATAGGAAGGAAATTCGGGTTCCAGACTGGACCTGAGTAGAGCAGATGAAGTTCTAGGTAGAGATTTAGGAGTGACCAGCCTAGGGATAGTGACTGATGTCAAGGATGTATATGAGAATATTTCTTATTTTCTGAACAAGATGTTAATTTTCTGATGATAACGACTACTATGAAATACTGTTCTTCGTTCAGCTCTACTGCCATTATTTCTGAAGAGAAACTATCCTGAGATGACCAGTTAAGAAAAATGCCTCCGAGAGAATGAGTAACTGATTTTTCTCTTGAGGTAATTTGAGATGTTCTGCAACTTCAGCCATTCCTCTTAGAATGAAGTGTTTGGAAAACAAAGTTTAAATTTGCCTTTTCACGAGAGCAGCTTTTACCTTTACTTTTCCTAGTAGTCCACTCTCCTTGGTATACATATCATATCCATGCATGATGCGTGTAGCTCAAAAGTGAAAGATAACCAAGTTTCTTCCCCATGTGATCCTTGTGATAACCCTGTGAAGTTAGGATGATGATTATCCTCATCTTACAAGTGGAGAAATGAAGATTCCTGAGTTTAAAAGATGGCTCAAAGTCACTCAACAAGTTTAAGAGCCAAGGTTCAAATCTGGCTTTACAACTCAAAGTCTTCTGTCCTTCCCACAACATTACCACATCCCAGACAAAGGACTTTTCACATATTCAAGTGAATTCAGTTCTCACCACTATTTGTGAGGTATTACTAATCATTTAAAAACCTCCTATGTTTTATAAAGCTTTATTTTTGTCCTCCCCAGCACACTTTTATACAGATTATTTCACTCTGTCTAAAATCCCATAGATGCCCCTCCACATGGCCCAAGAAATAGGGCAGGACCAGACTGGGTTATGCTCCCAAGTGAGTCATGCTAACCTATCTTGTCATTAGAAATGGCTCTGAGTCTTTATCTGTCCACAAACTCTAATTAATGATCATTTAACTGTACTGTCAACTCTGTTTAAATTTGAGTGATACCAGTTGTTTCTTCCTTGGACCAACCAATAGCAGCAGGGAAAGGCATTCATGCATGCCGTTGTCCGGGTGGCTCTGGGCCTATAGCAGCCCAGTTTAATGGGCATTCAGAGCTCATTAGTGAGGAAACACATCGGGAGTGACCGCTCCGGTGCCACACGTTGCAACTAATAGCCCTGCCGAACAGAATCGTTTCTGTTTCTGCTCACTTGTTGTGAAATCCTTTCAATGTCAACAAGTGGTCGTGTCGGCAGGAGCCCGCCATCCTGCCCAGCAGTTTTATCCGTTGCTCTCCTGAGCCAGACTTGTGTCCTCCTCCATTGTCCAGTCCCACAAAGGAGCCTGAGCAATCACAAAGCCTTCACAGCCATTCATCATCAGCTCACCGATTCTGCGGGCAGGATTGCCCACCAAAGTTTGGGCCAGTCTTGTGGGCATGGCATGTGTGGATCCAGAGGCGGGACACCAACCCTGTGTCCCCTTGCCTTGGGGATCTGAACAGCATAGATGTAGAGGCTTGATTTCCTTACCCAAGAGACAACCAAAATTTCATGTAACATACAGAATTGGGCTAAGAATGTACCATGAGCATACTAGAAAAATTGTAGCTGTGGCACAATTGGCTAAAGTATTTCATCAGGCAAACATTCTATGGTTTGGAAAAGAGAGGGAACTTTCTGATTGAAGAGGAGATTGCATCAAGTAGACAGGTTTGCCTACTCGAAGGATGTGTATTCTTTCTTCCTGAGTAATTTGGTGCATTTGCCCAGTACAGAGAAATGAAAGTTGTCTGTAAAAGGTCATGCAAACTTTCTAAGCTATATTACGTTTTTAGAAAGAAAGGTGATACTCTTGTTTGTGCAATGTTTTGATAACCATGTGGTTGAAGATTGGTAATATTGGCCTGAAATACAGAAACACTAAAGATGATTCTCCAAATATAGCATCTCATACCATAGGGAAAATGTTTTCTACTTTAACTAATGGAATAAAGCTGCCTCTCCTTGGATATAATACTTGCTTCATTCTTTCACAGCTCTCCCGAGAAAGTGTCTGTTGTAATTCATTTTGTGTTTGACAAAGTGGGGAACGGTAAAAGTGATAAAGAGCCTGGACATCTCAGCTCGCCTCTAAACCCCAGGCCTGGCCTCTGTCTGCCTTCTGTGTCCAGCTTCTCTACGCTCTGGTGTATAATTCTTCTCTAGTCCGGACCCTGTTGGATTTTTTAGCTGTTGGTTTCTGTGTCTGCATCCCTTGCTAGACTGAGAGCTGCTAGAAAGCTATTTCTATTCTTGCTCATTTTGCTTGACCCAGCTCATGGAGATGAGTAGATGCTTGATAATCATGTGCTGAATTAAGTAATCAATGTCACAAAGTTGCCAACAAGTGAACCTATGCCGTTGCATTTTCAACTTAGTGGTACCACAAAAAGTGATCAGGTTGTTAAATATTTTGGAGCATTACATCTAATTCATTTTTTGCAAATTTGGGGCTTTAGGGTATAGTAGTTAGATAAAAATCACTTCCTGATCAAAATAATTGCAACAGGATGAGCAAATTTTTTAATATCCATGTTCTGACAAACAATAGGTCGCTGAATTCTTTTTGTGTTTTCTTCTTAAGATGTGGTTTCTCTTAACAGTTATCTGTTGACATTGTTCCTGTCACCATAGCTTCCAATAATTGAGCACCTACCACGTTCCAGACACAAGGTAATGACTACAGTCCTTGCTCATTTAAATCTGCTCATTTGCATTTATTAATTCCATGAGTATGCAGGATAGCATGAGGTTGTGCAATCCTTCTATGCATTATTGTAGCTGTAGCCTCTTGCAAAGCCTATGTGTTTATAAAATATTCTGAAATCTCTCTATCGGTCTTCTGTTTCAGATACTGAAGAGATGCTAAAGGGGAACAGAATTCTGTTTCCTAATGGGCTTCTCTGACTTTCTTTATTGTGCTCCTCTCATGCAGCACTTTCAAAAGATCACTGACTCACACGTGGGCTTTTCCTGTGTAGATGAAGATGCACAATGCCAAGGTTAAGCAAATGGCACCTGCTCCTTTTTAGGGTGAGAGATGACATTCATTGGTTTCCAAAGGAAGTGCCCAGATGATGGCTAAAAACTCAGACTTTGAAATGTTTTTTATAATTATTAAAATAAGAAAAACAAAGAAATATGAATTCCTTATAGTTTGCTTTTTAAAACAGTTTCTTTGGTATCCATAATAGGTAGCTCTGACCTTCTTAAGCCCAATTTAGTTATAAATGCTTTATATGAATTATGTCATTTAATCTTTCTAAGGATCCTATGAGATAAGTCTTACTGTTATCTCCATTTTACACATGGGAAAATTGAGACTTCGAGAAGCTAACCAATCTGCCCAAGCTTAGGGAGCTGGAAAGCCATGGGGCCAGGGTTGGCGCCTCTTTCTAGGATCTGTCTCCTTGACAAGAGTTTATGCCTCCTTTGGTTCCCATTATAAGGCAGTGGCTGAAGTTCAAATATGCCTTGCATCTTTTGGCTGTTGCAGATGGAGATTTCCTTAAGTAAGTGTCCTGTAATGCTGGGGCTACTTTGACAACATTGGCCCAGTAGTCCCAGCAGCATGTCACTAAGGCCTTTCTGCATGCAACTTGCTATCTCCTGTTCTTCAAGTAGTACAAGAACTGTTCTTTACTGCCTGACCACCTCTAATATTTTACAACGGGACACATTGGGGTTTGTTTGGCTTTTGTCTGGCAATCCCCACAGCATGGCATGGAGGAAGTGATACAGAACTGTTATTGAGATCAGCTTTTGTGCCCCATCTGCATGAGGGGAGAATGGAGGGCTTTGCAGCACATTACTTTGGGGGACTTTGAAAAGGGTAATTGAATTGTTTAAATCAAATTTGGGGCCCCCTGTCACAAATCATTACCTTGTCTTTCCTCTATCTATCTCCTTGTTCTTCAAATTAATGGCGCATACCACACACTGACCTCCATTAGCTTAATTTGGTTGAGATGTTTTCCAGCCCATATCATCAAAACGAGAGAGAAAATTATGTTGGCCAGGGGACCATCTGTGGACTGCAAAATGTTAAGGAAGCAGGCATTTTTCTGCATTTTCCCATTTTTGAAACTATTCTATACACAGCTCTAGATACTTATTGTTACTAACTCAACACGTTCCTCAGGTTGCGAATTTGGATTTGGTAAATGAGACTGGTGTTTCTATCGTCTAGGATGAAATTCAAAATATTCTTATCTTCATATCCTAAAGTGTGAACTACATACTAAATGATAAAGGCTTTGACTTCCTAATCACATTTCCCCTTAACTGACAGTGTTGTCTATAGCTCTCTAGAGCTGTATTCTCTCCAGAATTGTACAAGAAGTGCTGTGAAATAAAGTCATCTCCGAGCGCCCCTGCTCAGCACACTCAATTTTTAACGCATTGACACATTAGCCAGCACTCATTCCTTCCTTCCGTAAACTAAGTGATTTTTCTAACTTCCCTGTTGGGTAAATTATCATCAATACATATCTGAGATTAAGAAATATGATCTATATATTTAATGGTCACTATATAATTCCATTTAGCATGCATTTTTTGAATATGTTCCAGGAATTATACCAGGCCCAAAGGACACGGTATGGGAAAGAAACTACACTTTTTATTAGAGCACAAGTAGAGTGATTATTTATCTGTCAAAATCTCAATGTAGTAAAAAATCCCTTTACAAACTCCATACCAACGTAGGGAGGAAGTCTGGGGAAGTACACTGGAAGAGAGACAAGAGATTAGACGATGACCCTGGTTCTTCCTTAACCAGCCGTGTGACTGGTCCTATCCCTCAATCTTTAGCTTCCTCATGTATTAAAACAGGGCCTTGGACAAGATCTAGTTTCTCTATCCATCCTCGGCAAAGGAGGCTTTAAATATCTATCCCTCCAGTTCCTTATGTTTTGAAAGACTTAATCTAAGAAAGAACATTTGTTAATGATTAATTTGTTGTTCATTAATGATTTATTTTCTATTAAAAACATCCATAGTATTACCAATCAGACCTTTTCATAAACATGAGACCGCAAGTTGGACACGCTAATTTGATGATTGTAGCTGAAATCAATAAAATGGTTTTTTTTTTAAGCATACACCAGAGGTGCTCCAACTTTCTCAATTCATGACACCGTTAGGACCTCAAATTTTTTTCATGTTGCCGCTGGGCCAAAAGAAATATCTAATAGTTCTGTTTATTAAGTACTTAGTTTCAGACTACTCAGGAGGTGTTTATGTCCTGATAACATAGTAGCCATTTGAAAACAATAATACACCTAAATTTTAAAAAATATTTTTATATCATTTTTACAAAACCACAATTATTTTCTAACAGGATGTTTGTGCCTATTGGGTCCCGCAAACCTTTCCAAATCTTGGAATTAGATTTGTAAATAGACTATTAACAGATAATAATAAGCAAATTATTTCCTGTTCTGCATTGTTTTGCTTTTTACTACAGCAATTACGGAAAACTCAGTTTCACAAAGAAAGGACATTATCAAAAGAAGTGTAGCACAATCTAATGCTGAAACTGTGAACTACCTTGAGCTAGAAATTTCCCTGGTGTTGGACAGATGTTGAGTATTGCTGTTTTCTGGAAATTTAAAATTAGGCTGCAGCGTCCCTCTAAGTTCACTGAGGTCCCTCCATATCCCTCCACTCTTGTATTCCTGGAAACCACAGGACTAAGAAATTTTATCATGGCCAAATGTTTAATTGTCACTAGGCTTTCTGAAAATTATGGAAAGAGCTAAGAGTTGCCATTATGACTTTCAGATACCCCAAGTCAGGAACCGCTAGACCAGAGGATCGCTACAGTCCTCCCTTTTAACTCTAATATTGTACTGCTCATTCACTCAATATTTAGTGAGTACCTACTGTGTTTCAGAAATTGATCTAAGGTCTTAGGATACTTTATCAAAAAAAAAACAGACAAAAATCTTCCATTGTGGAAATTACGTTCTAGAGGAGGAAGATAGAAAATAAAGTAAATGTAATAAATAAGTGAATTGTGTCTATGTTGAAAGTGATAAGTGGGGGGAATCAGGAGTCTCTGGGCAGCTACGATTTAAACAGGGTTGTTGGGAATACATCTTATTGATAAAGCGACATCTAAGCAGAGACTTGAACGATAGAAGATGTCAGTGCTACACAAATCTGGGAGAAGAGTGTTTCAGACAGGGAACGGTCAGGCAGAGGCTCTCAGGAAGAAGAGTATCTATTGTGCTCAAGGACCACCTAGGACACCAGTGTGACTGGATCAAAGCCATCAAGAAATGCAGCGGCAGGAAAAGGTCCCAGACAAAGCTAGGCTGAAGGCAGAACAGGTAAGGCCTGATAGAACACTATAAGGACACTTTGCTTCTTTCGAATGAGATGGGGAGCCACTGGAGGTTCTGAGTGGGGGTGTGACATGACCTGACTTAGATTTTAACAGGATTACTTTGGCTGGCAACTATGTGGAAACTGACTATAGGGAAATGGACCAATTAGAGAGCTATTACAGTAATTTAGGTGGCAGTAATTACAATATGATATGATGTAATGTGATAATATATAACATATACAACTATATACAAATTATTGCTGGCTATTATATATTATAATAAGTATGATATATATAGAGAGAGTGATGTATATAGTATGACATATATCTATATGTGTATATACATGTTGTAGTAAGTTGTTGGCCACTTAAACCAAAATACCAGTAGAAGTGGTAAGAATGTTTGGAATTCTGGACATATTCTGAAGGTGGAAAGAGGGATGTTCTGATGGATTCTGGGATTTGGAAGTGGAGTCAAAATGACTCCAAGATTTGGGGCATGAAGCAAAAATGAAATACTACAACTTTTAGAATTTTAAAACATTGATATTACTCAGTTCATAAAATAATAAAATTAACTTTGAGGTTTGATTTTCAGTGTTTTTATTTTTTATTACCTTTGCACTCAATACTGCTTAGCTCAGATATTAAGCAATTATACTAAGAAATTACTTCAGAACACATTAACAACAGTTCAGTCCAACCTGACACATAACACAAACCACAGATACTTAATTTAAAAAGCTATCTTTTCTCTAACAAGTATGCACCTTGATTTTTTTGTAGCAGGCAAGGTCCAGGCCTTCTGCATGACTCAGAAATGAACCATACTCTGCTCCTGTCCTCAGAGATGTAGTCTCTATGAGGGTAAATAAGATATGTACATATGAGATTTTTAAAGATAAAAGGACCAGAAAGGAAATGCAGATAAAGTGCTGTGAAAAGTCAGAGGAGGAGGAGATGACTTCTAGCTTTTGATGTGGGAGGAGGGTATCAGGGAAAAGGACTCATGAATTCAATGGGCCTCTAGGATTGGAAGGAACTTAACCCTGTCATGATAAGAAGGAGGAGTAGTTCCTGTGGTCTATGAATTAAAACAGAGCCAGGAATGGATGGTTCCCTTTAAGGCTTACAGGAGGTAAGATTGTTTTTGATATCTACGTAGAGAAGCTATGAGGAGTTTGAATTTGATTCATATGAAATAGAGAACCACTCATGGTAATTCAACAGGAACTAACTTGAAGAGACCCAATGTGCAAGATGAATGGGAGGTATGAGAAACCAATGACGTATGGCATAAGCAAGAAGGTAATAAAGACCTTATATAGGCTAGTGGCAGGAAAAATAGGGACAAGATCACAGGTTAAAGAAATTTTGCAGTAGGCTGTTTCTCTGCCACTGCCTTGACTGAAAGGAAGACCTTGAGCAGATCTCCCCATATCTACCTAAATACCTGTGTTGAAGGGCTTTTCCTCTCACACCACCATGTTCTCTCTAACATACAGAAGAGAGCCCACTCTTCATCTCAAGGGATGGATGAGAGTGGAGAGGTTTACAAGTCAATGACAAGAGGTCCCCCACACATGGTAAGTTGATAAGTCATGGTAAGTCATTTAGAACTTAGATGTCGTGAGTCCTAAGTCATTTCTGCCGCTTGCTCTCCATAGATGAGCACCACTTGCATCGTGAAGGACCATTACTAGAGCTTCCCAGCATGGCCATGTACACTGCTCACTGAGATGAGGCTTCCACAGTGAGTACTGGCTCAACTCTCCGTGGTTCATAGACCTGGCCAAGGATGACATCTATAGGAGTGGAGCCTGTGCAAGCCCTGAATGTGATTAATCCTGGTCAACTTGCTCTGGAGCTCACAAACTTCTCTCCTATTCACATTCCTTCTGGTCCTCTCATTTTCCCCTTCAACCCAAGATATCCTTACCTAGTGGGTGTGGATGAGGGAGCTGGAAATGACTACAAATTTCTCCAAATGCAGTTTTTATAAACTGAGTTCTCTTAGAGTCTTGGTTTTTGAACTCAAAGACTCAAGATTGTTTTCTTCCATGACATCTCTTTACTGCCAAGTGAATGGTGGTTATTGTAAGACAAAATGTATGTATGAAAACATGGAGTCTAGGAGGGGGCAATGGGACACACAGTTTAGCTCACCAAAACAATATCCTGCAGTAAGATGCTATAGACTTCGAATCTATAGGTCTTGATGATCAGTTAGAGAGGGAGAATGCTACAAAAATGGAGTCAGGTTTAACAACAACTAACTCAGATGTGTTCAAGCCTAGTTGGAGAGTCATGAGACATCCTTGGGGAGATAGGAAACCAGGTGTTGGGAATGAATGACTGCAGAAGTCTCTGCTTGAGGTTGAAATTTGGGCTTTTTAGAAAAAATTACTAGGAATCATGGGAGAGGATAAATTTCTAAGAATGAAAGTGTAGAAAGAAAAGAAAAGGAGAGGGGGAGGGGATCCAAGATGGTGACACATCACAAGGGTGTCAGGGTGAGTGGTTCTGGACAGTGGGGCAAAGAGTAGTTCATGCTATAGCAAGGTCAAGGGGCTTGAGGACTGTGAAAAAGATTTGGCCACTCGGATGCCCTGGTAATAATCTTGGCCGCATAGTAGTTATTTTAATATGTAATTATCCTTTGATACACCTTTTAAACAAGGTGTATCCTTTGCTATACAATTTTTAAACAGATTGCAGCAACAAAGGCTTGAGAATTATTCGGTTGGTACTTCATGATGTTTGATCAATACTGGCTGGATTGGAGGGAGGGTAGATTGGGTAGTGGGTGTAGGGGAGGTAGGAGAATTCATTGCATTGAAATCGTTCAATAAATACATAGCATTCTGAGAAAGAATATCTCAGATGAATTGTGAATCTCTGCAAAAGATGTATTCTTTTGTTGTTACGGTGATAGAAGAAGCAGCTCAGTGCAAATAAGACTTCTGTTAACTTGGACCTAGTTGTGAATATTTCCATGTTCTAATAACAAAGAGACTGGCAATCCAAGGTACTTTCAGCTAGGATAGAGTCAGAAAATCTCAAACTCAAATCTTGCTTTTCTTCCTGCAAATTAACAAAAGAGTGTAAATAAGGAACTTGAGATTCTTTCTGTCTATTGTTAGCTTCCTGCCTCTTCAGAGTACATCCAGCGGGACATTCTACCAAAAAGTAGATGATAGCAACAATTCCCGTGATTCCTGTCTGTTCTCTGACGACTGAGACTTGTGGCTGACAGGTAGTAGAAATCTCTTCAGTCCATAAGCTATTGTAGGAAACTAACATCCTTTGTTAGTGCCCCTAAGAAATGCTAGGAATCAGAGGAAGCTATTCTCTAACAAACAAAAACAAACCAAACAAAAAAATCTGCTTTTCTTTGTACATTGACCCTTCTCCCCAAGTGCTTTGATCAGTTACCATCATAGCATCTGTCACAAGTACTATTGATGACATCCAACCCTCCAGTACCCTCTCCTACTGATGGGCTCTTATTTTATGGAATTTGACAAACCACTAAAAGACTTTAAAAGACACTTTTCCTCCCAGTGAGGGAAGAATTTAGTCTTATAAGAAAACAACGTTGTGCATTCAGTAGTATGGCTCATCTGGGAAAAAAGTGATTCAAATGAAACACATTATTGTTTTATATGTTTTTAAAGGCAAAAGGTGGGTGAAAACCCAAAATGCCTTTTAAACGAAGAACAACCGTTCTCTAGGCTTAGCAAATGACGCACGAACAAAAAGAATCTATGCCTTGATCACAGTACTTACAACTGACAACCGAAGAATCCCAGTTTCCAGATTAATTGTAGATGTGCATTTTCCTTTATTAACATTAGAATTTTTATTTGGAGGAGATTTCACATTTCTTTTGTATCTTTCTCCTGTTTCTGTCTCAAACCTAAGAGAGGAGAGCTCCCATATCATATTGCCACAGCAGATACAAAAACAGAAAATGAGGAGAAGATATAATGATCTACAAGAGTGTTCTGTGACCCCAAGGAAATGTTTGTTCTTGTATCTTTTTTTTTTTTTAATTTAAGATGGGGAGGAAAAAAAAAACTTCACAGAGAAATAAACCTGAGACACTGATTTAAGAGCCAGACAGTTCAATGAACAGGATAATCGGGGTAGTTTTTGACAGGTGCGGCTGCCTGCCTATAGCTGGCATATAATCATTACCATTTTAATAAGGCTCTAATAGGGGGGCTGATCATTCAATGGGGTGTGAGGATCCTAATTCAGCTCCCAATCCCACATGAATGTGCTAGAATTTGCAAGCTTTGTTTTCCTCTTTTGTACCTCTGAATGCCAATAATTACTGGCTATAGATTCAAAAATTCTTAGAACTGGAAGCTAAATTAGCTCTCCTAATACTGCACAAGAATGTCAATACTCATAAAAAAGGAAGCAAGTGGTTTTTTTGTATTCTTTTTTTTTTTTTATTACACTTGTAGGCATTGTGAAGACCAGCAGTTGAAGTGGGCTGGCTTACAGCATGAATAATGACATTGCTGTCTCTCACATGAAGAGCCCTCCCCCTTTCAGAAACAGAAAGTTATCCATTGGTCCAAATAAAATAAGTCTCCTAAAAGTCATACATTGCTTTTCAGCTTTCTGCTTTTTTTTTGCGAAAGATTTCTCTATGATCTGCTTTAGAGATGGGATTTGTAAATATTCTATAACTCCCAGTTGAAATGTACATAACTCCCTGAAAAAAAAAAAACCCAAACTTTTCACTTCTCCAAAACCTCTCTCCAAAGAGGTTATTCCTAGTCAAAACGCTCGGACCATAGGTGGAATTATAATTTATGATATCGGATATTGTTATTTAGATAGCCCAAGGTGCTGGACACTATACTTGATGCTTTGTATAGATTATTATACATAATCCTTCAACACCTCTATAGGGGAGATATTATTTTTTAGGCCCATTTATAGAGAATGAGACTTACGGTAATTAAATAATTTACCCAAAGTCATACATCCAGTAAGCGGTGGAGAAAGGATTCAAACTGCCTATATAACACAATTTCAGGTTGTGCTTCTCATAGGTGACACTCGTCCCATCTGAAACTACCCAAGGTTCATGGACTTAACTGAGTAGTGGCTGTGCCTCATCCCACCCACTGTCACAAGGTGCCACAGCCATTCACTTTGTCAGTGTCGGCAGAAATGTTCCTCCCTGGAGGTAAGAAATCTGGCGGAGGTCATGCTCTGGCTGATGTCAGGAAGTGACTTTCAGGAACATTTGAGTTCTTCTCCTTCATGCATCAGACCACACTCTCTCCAAACAGGCCGTGGAAAATGACACCTTCAGTTGTTGATAGGTAATCTGCAAAATGTAGTTTGTCTAACTGATAACTTGCTACGTTGCTGTTCTATGGGAGTCGTACCAGTTGCTCTGCTAGCTTCTAACACAACGTGCGGGGGCAGCCATGTACCAAAGCCTTTTTGGACGACATTGCACATATGCTCACCTTCAAACAAAATCTCTTCTCTGTCAATCAGTGACGTGCTGAAGCTCCGTATACCCATTTTTAAAGTCCAAGAATATTGATGACTGTTGCCAGGCCTGGTTTTGTCTGGGTGACAAACTTTATTCACAAAATTTTTAACTAAAAGGGACTTTCAATTTTACAATTCGGAGAGCTGAAATATCCCGATCATTGTCAGAGAGTAGACTTGACACCATAATCTGATTTTCAGGATGCTTCAGAATTATTTTTACTATGAATCAAGATTATTGGGGACTTTTAAAACACACACACATTATCTCCACAAATTGCACCCCAGCCCATGTGAAACATCACTAGGAAAAGATATTGTTTGGCCTAATTCTTATATGAAAGACTGCAGTCTCATTAACCACTTTCTGGCAGACCAATATGAGTAGGAAGAAGATGAGCAATGGAAAGAGGTGGAAACTGACAGCACATATTTATTTTCTTAAGTTGCCAAGTCTGATTCTGTGTCACTCAATACAACTCTGTATTAGCTATTGCTGCAAAAAAAAAAAAAAAAAATTACCTCAAAATTTAGCAGCTGAAGGCAACAATACCTGGTAGGCCAAGAGCTCAAGGGAGACTGAGGTGAGTGGTTCTGGCTCAGGGTCTCTCATGAGGTTGTTGTCAAGATGTCAGCCAAGACTGCAGTCCATGCAGGCTCATCTGGGGCTGGAGGATCTGTTTTGAAGCTGGCGCACTCACATGGCTGTCTAGTTGATTCTTCAGTATCTCACCAGATGGATCTCTCTGTTGGGCTACGTGAGTGTCCTCACACATGGGGACTGCTTCCCACAGAGCAAGTGACCTAAGAAAGAACAAGGCGGAAGCCATAATGTCTCTTATGACCTAGTCTCAGAAGTCACACTCCATCATTGCTTCAATGTCTTATTGGTTGCATAGTCAGCCCTATTTAACGCAGGAGGACTACACAGGGGCAAGAATACAGCAGAAGAGAATTTCCAGGGGCCATTTGGGAACTGGCTGCCACAAATTCCATGGCAGAGCCCTTGACTGTAGTACTGCTTTGGGCAGAGAAAGGAAAGAGACCATTCCCTCTCAACTAACAGGGTAAAGCCAACTGGTTAATTCTCCACATAGAAGTCTACCCAGAAGCAGAGCTCTCAGGGACAAAAATCACAGGCTATTTCATAAGTATTTTCCATTAATATTCAACCCATCGCTAGGGAATATAAAGACTTCTATTTCTTATTTAGTCACTTATTCATCCTTTCATTCAACAAAAATGTACTGAGGACCTGCTACCTGCCAGGCACTGGGCTAAGTGTTAGGTAACAACAATGAAAAATATATCTAGAATGCGCCCTCTAGAATTCAACTGCCACCCTCACAGAAGTCTACCACTGAAGTACTATTTCCTCATGGAAAATTCTTCTGACATTCTAGGTTTGGGCTCCTTATTTTATCCTTAGGGGAAACCTGACTTGCTGTGACTCCCATCCTAATCACAATGCTCCTTAAGGATCAAAAACCTACCAGCCCCAGGGCGGCTCAGTGGCCAGCAGTTAAGTTTGCCGTTCTGCTTTGGTGGCCTGGGGTTCACTGGTTTGGATCCTGATGCAGACCTATGCACCGCTTATCAAATCATGCTGTGGCAGGTGTCCCACCTATAAAGTACAGGAAGATGGGCACGGATGTTAGCTCAGGGCCAGTCTTCCTCAACAAAAAGAGGAGGATTGGCAGCGGATATTAGCTCAGGACTAATCTTCCTAAAACAAACAAACAAACAAACAAATCTACCAGCCCCAGGAAAATGTTAGACAAACAAGATATATTACCCAATTGATGTAAGGAAAGACATTGCAAAGGTCAACTGGATAAGCATATAACTGCAAAAGGTGCCATGCAGGATTTAATATTGTCACCATGGAGATAATACCTGGTTCTGGGTTCACCATAGAGCTATCACCTGGTCCTGGTCCAACTCATAATACTACCTAAAGTATTTATGTACAATTTTTATACTATTCATAAAATTGAACATGTTAATCATCTCCTGTTGGACAAAAATGTTGCGCTAATATAAGAGATGACTGAAACAGCCATAATTAACCTGATAAATAATCTTTCTCCTCTTAAACTGTTGAACCTCCTTTACTCATTGGAAAAAATAGACATAAAAATAATAGTGCCTACCTTATAGGATTACGTGAAAATTTAATGAAATAGCTTATTTATAGCACTCAGCACAGTGCCTGAACTCCGATAAGTGCTCAGTAAATGTCACTACTGTATACCAGGGTATTATTATAAATCACTCACAGATAACTGGCTTTACTTTGGTGTTTCTAATTTATTGTCACTTTTTTAGAGAATTTCAGTGATGGATCAAAAATTCGAATTTCAAACTTGGAACTTTTCCCCTAAAGCATTAAAATCCCCCTGAGTTAATGGTCTCTCCTCTGATCTAAAGTGGATTCCTGTTCTTCTATGTATTTTTCACCAGTGTTATATGACTCAGGAATGGCTGTGTGACTCAGCATGGCTGGCATTTTTAACAAATTATAGTGTCATTTTGTACTAAAGCAAGAGTCACTTTAGTCTATGACAGATCTTTCCATCTGTAAAATGGATAAAAGTGTTTATTAGTCTTCTGTCATTTAATATGTGACAATTAATGTCTTAGAAGCAGAAATGTACATTTTGATGAAATTATTAAATGGAATAGTCACTGAAATCAACCTATGGTGTCTTACATTTGATAATATCCTTGAGTTTTTCACTTGTCAAATTTTCACTCGTCTAGCGCTGTAACAGAGGAGGGCAACATATTTGACAACATCCAAACTTCTGCTGATTTTGTGAGTATGACCATTAGAACCGAACTTAGGCCTGCCCTGCTTCCAATTTGGCTGAACACGAAGAAAATGTGATTTCCTGGAGCGAAATAAGAGGCTTAGAAGGAAGACTGAGAAGGCTTCTTAGATATCAAATAGCTCTTATGAAACACCATTTTGATGAAGCAGTGTAAGTGAATCAGAAACATGTGTATTAAATTTCTCTTGAGTTATTTGGGGTTTTAAAATCAAGGGATTAAGAAAGTGGTAAGGGCTGCCCTTCAGTTGCATAGTGACCTTGGACATCCCCAAAACATGTTTTGGGGGAGAGATTTAGTCAATCCCTCAAAACTTCAGGATATTCTCCACCCAACCAGGAAGTACCCAGAATTCATAAGATTCCCTCTTATTGCCAGATCTCCAGGCCCATTTCTAGATCAAAGAAGCAGACTGAAGTGCCCAGATGCTGGGAGGCTTATCTGTACTGAAGTAAAGATCCTTTCCTTAGGTTTGCCATGAATTAGAGATAATCCTCTCTTTTTTCCATCTTAAACCAGAAAAGAAATATTAGACACGTTTTTCTTTACTGAGCTCCAATTCTGAAGATATTACCCTCAGAAAAATTTGTTAAATTAAGAAGAGTAACTAGCTCATTTTTCGTTTAGCTTAATTGAGTAAAGTAACTCTTTAGGGCCTAAAGCCCCAATCCTCTGATTGTTTTGTCATTGGACGGGTGTCAACAGTTGTCTCCAAAGCATGTTGGAGAATGCTTAAAAATGCTACAGTTATATTATGAAACTATGTTCTAAAAAATAGATTCCTAACACCACTACTAAAAAAGAGTAAAGGTGGGAGAAGGAACGAGGTCTCCAAAAAATCTAACAACAAAAGCTCTGCTCAGAGGTATTGGAGTTCCATGTGTTGAACAAATTCAGATTAAATTTAAATCCGGCAAGGTTTGGAGACATTCTCTTCGGAGCTTGGCGAAATTGGCAAATCAGCTATTAAAAAATAAGACTGAAGTGTTTTATCTGTGTTGTCCTTTGTAATTAGGCTGCTGAATAACAGAAGTATTATCACACCAGGGTTAGTGCCAGAGGATTATCCAAAGTTTTATAAATGGGATGCTAAAGTGGCCCGAACAGGTGCACATACAAAGACTAAGGGAGGGGAAAAGTAGGAGAATGAAAGCTGAGGCCTACTACTTTCAGCCACATAGTAAAATTAATGGTTTCTGTAAATGAATGGCACGGTTAGATTACCATTGAACTTGTAAAATTAGAAGAAGGAGTCAGATTCTTCATTACTCTCTTTTTTCTCTTTTTTAATTTGAACGGAGGAGGTCGACCTTAATTGTCGTTTTACCTCAAAAAAAAAAATCTTTTCATTCGAATAATTTTGCAGCAGGCACAGTGACTCTTCAAAAGAATTGTGCTTTCTGAAATCCTTTTTTTCCCCCCGGTCTACTCATGTGACCTGTGCTGGAGAGGAAAGTGAGTTAGATTTGAATGAGCTCATATTTGAGAAATTGGTGAATTGAAAAAGAAAAAGAAAGGTAACAGCTACTACCTTAAAAACAGCAGTGAAAATGGAAAGTCAAATGGGCTTCATGTAGGCAAATTAAGGATTATTAATCTTTTTTTTTACTAAGAGTCTTGCTAAGAATTAGAAGCAAATGTGTAGGCACTCATGAATTCTAAACATCCTTAGTTGGAACTTATATTAATTTCCAAAAAAAGTGTGTCTATTTTCCAATATAATAGTAGTTCCATTCCTTTAACACTGAGTTATTTTTTTTTTTTTAATTATAATTTACTTGCAAAAGAAGCTCTGGATGATTTAACTCTGGAAATTTAAATGTTCTGATGCTGCTGTACAAAGATGATTCACTTCCATTTCCACCAATTCTTCAACACTCTCTTACTCATTTCCCCTGGGAATGAATAGCATAGGTTGATTGTTCGGCTATCTGGGTAAGCCTGCAGCCTTAACTTTGCTTGAGTCGTTTTAGATTCCAAGAACCTGACAGTACTACCAAGTTTCCAGGCCTTCCCAGGACACCACAAGTACTTCTTTATTTTAGCCAATATAGTATATATAAAGTAAGAAACTTACCTCCTGACAAATGATAATGTCTTAATGCATATTTAGCTGTTGCTGTTGTTATTGTTGTAGTTACTATTATTATCATTGTGCCAACACCTCCTCAAACACATCCCACCAATATAAAACGTTTTCCAATAGAAAGAGGCTTGTGCTTCCTGTACAACCACAGCATAACCTGTGGCCATGAAACCACATCTTGACACCCTTTTCCAGGAATAAAATACTCTACAGAGTCTGAATTTCACCATGCACTAATCAAATGAACTTTTCGGCCATGTTGAGGTTATTATTTACATAGTCATTTGAGAAAAGCATCAAAACACTTACATACATACAGGTAAATCTTAAAATGCAGTTTATTTATTTTTATAAAAATTTGGCAATTAGAAGCTGCATTTATCATTGAGTAACTACTTACCACATCAATCACTGTGCTAAGCACATTATGTCCAACATTATATCCAATTTTCTGGCAAACCTTCAATTTCAAAAGGAAGTGTTATTTTTTCCTTCTCTATAGTTCAGGAGCCCGGAAGTTAGAAATGTTCACAACTTTACCAAAAGATACAGAAAGTGGCAAGTCAGAAGACTCACCCAGGATTGTCTAGTAACTAAAGATCTAGCACACTTCATTGTTTTATATCCTATTTCAGTGCAATGTATTTATTGATCAAAAGCAAAAGACCCTGCTCATGTTTTCCGAAAGCCATAGAAGACCCAATATCGGTCTGTAGAAATTTCAACCTCAGTTCCTCATCTGAAACTACCAAGTGCAGTTTTGCCCATCTGAAAAATGATGTGCTTTAAAATCCACATCTGAGATGAAAAACACTTATATCAATCAACTAATAGCAATAGGTTGAGAATCTAACTAGAGTGTTCATTAAACTTCAGTGAAAAGATGAACTAGTTTGGCCTTGCCTCACACATTTCTCATAAAATAAAGTTCTAATTCATATGATTAAATGATCAAAATAGAACCTCTACCTTGGAAAAGAACCCTTGGACAATGCAAGAGTGAACCCTAATGTAAACTTTGGATTTGGGGTGATTATGATGGGTCAATGTAAATTCATCAATTGTAGCAAATATACCCACTGGTGAGGGATGTTGAGAGTGGGGGAGGCTAGGCATGTGTGGGGGAGGCTAAGCATATGGGAAATCTCTGTACCTTCCCCTCAGTTTTGCTGTGAATCTAAAACTGCTCTAAAAAATAAAGTCTTAAAAAAGAAGAACCCTGGTCATCAAACTGGATGCTGGGACTTTGAAGTTGCTTTGCATTTTTGTGTCTGCACGCCCCTGTTTTCTACATTGGGCTTCCCTTCCTGTGTGTCCATTGGCATGCCCTTTGAACTTGCTGTAAAGCTGTTCCTGAGATGCCCACTGAACAAGTATGGCAATGCCATCACACGAACCGACTGAGCCCCTTATGCTGTTAGCTGGCTGTGTGTCTAATTCATCCTAAGTGTCACTAAATTAGCTCATTTGAAGTATCTTACCAAATAGTGTCACAGTTTACCTACTGTTTACCTCTTGAATAATTATGGTCGTGTCTGCTTCTACGGTGATAGTTTTCTCATATTTTTACTGGCTTTATGCACATGAGATATTTTAAACTGAGGTTAATAACTAATCACTTAAAAGAATAGGAATGACTTTAATGATCAGAGGTGAAAGTCGATGTTCAAAAATTATTTATGGGATGAATGAAGGAATAGATGAATAGACAAAATGATGTGAGAGGAGAAACTGCTAAACAAGGATTGGATTAAGGGAGTCAGCACAAAGTGGAGGAATAGGGGAAGAAAACACAGACAAGAATTCTAGGACTGGTTAGAACGTGATTCCTGGAGGGTGAGCATATGTTTGCCCAGAGCAGACCTAGTCTACCTGACGCACATCTGCCCTTCTGCTATAATTATTAATATCATTCCCTTTGACTCTCAGAAGTGTGCTGGTTTGAATGATAAATTTTATGATCACTTAACATATTAGCGTGGGACATTTAAAAAAACATTTAAACTTTTCCAGCTGGCTTTTTTCTATATAAAATAAAATAGTGAAACCAGATAGATGCTATCTCATCTTCAGCTTTGATAAAGATGGTTCCTTCTTTCTCAAAAGTCTTCACTCATTCTTTCTCCATCTCCCTGTCGACCTGTTCCCACTTTCCACTGAGAACACACACAGGAGAGCTTCTGTAGAAACAACATTAAATTTGGAGAGGAGGGGAGAAACATACATTTGTGTTAGCAATAAGAGTGAGGGATATTCAGATTTGAACCATAATGCAAAGCACATCCAGGTTGTTATGAAACTGTAAGCCAAAAATAAAAAATTTACAAATATGCAGTAGTGTACACTACAAATTTAACAAAATATCCTTATTAAACTAAATTAACAGTTAAGAAAATTATCAGTTGATTTTGTAATGTCAGATTCACCTACTAACAGGATCAAGAACAGAATGGAACTGGGCCCCTCAAAAGCAGCATTGAAAGCTAAAAGACGATGGAGTAACGCCTTCAGAATCAGGAGGGAAAATTTATTTCCAATCTGGAATTCTATGCCCAGACAAGCTATCATTTAAGTGTGCACGTAGAATGAAAACACTTTCAGAAGTGAAAAGTTTTAATAAATTACTTCTCATACATTCTTTCTCAGGAAGCTACCGAGAATTGAATTCGTTTTGTTAACAAAACAAATAAGGCACTAAGAAGATAGAAGATATGGAGTCCTAGAAATAGAAGATAGAAATAGAAGATCCAGCACAAGGTGAAAGAGAACTCTATGACAACGTCTCGTTGAAGAAAGACTCAAAACAACAGCTTTGTGTCAGGCCTCAAGAATAACTGTTCAGATTAGACTAACCCACGGGACTCTGAGCGCAATCTGCGGGAAGAGAAAATTTACAGGATACCTAATGTGTTTGAAAGGATTCAGAGGAGGTTAACACAATTTGGGGAGATCTTGAAGTTAAATTAGTAGCTCATCTATGAATATCATTTGCATAGATATAATGATTACTAAATATTTCTTTAGCCTATAGAAGATCAGGTATGGGAAGTGTGCCTGTGTGTGATGGAGAAAAGATGTATTCACCAAGTGGGAAGTTAATAGATAAATATTTAAGACTGAACAATCAGAATGTAACATACAATATAGAGAGAGATGCAGTATAGCGTAGTAGTTCTATGTGTAGACTCTTGAGTCAGGCTCTCTGGGTTCAAATCCCACCACCACCAGTTAATAACCATATGACTCGGACAAGTTGTCTTACCTATTTGCATCTCAGTTTTATCATCTGAAAACTGAGATAATAATTATCTACCTCATAAGATTATTATGTGGACTAAATTTTTAAAGTGCTTAGAACAGCAATTGACACATAGCAAGAAATATAGATGCAGTGGTTGTTAAGATAACATTATCAGAGATATGAGGTAAATATCAAAGGAATCAGCTGAAAAAGAAGAACTGGTTGTGGGGGGAAGAGACTGATGCAGTAGAAGGAAGATTGTTGCTTTTCATACCTTGGAGAAATTTTGAGTTTTTTTATTTTATGTTCGTGGATAATTTTCCAAAGACCAACTGAACTTAAAGTGATAGGAATTATATCCTTCCGTTTAACCAAGTGCTGGATAAAGCAGCTTTTGTTCAGATGTTTGCTAATATTATGATAAATAGGACAAGAGTGTATGCTATTTCAGACCACTTGTATTAATCATGACTCTTAGATGTAAGCAACAGAGATTTACCAAGTTGATTTAAATACAAAGGTGTTAATTGAAAAAATGTTGGGGAGTTCATAGAACTCATTTGAATGCCGGATAACTAGGCTTTAAAATGTACAGTATGACAGGAAGCTACACAGCCATAACTACGTCCTGAATCCCACTACCTACCACCAGGTGAGGATTCCATATCAGTCACCTGGACTCTGAATACTTCGATTTACACTTATGACACCAGAGTTATTACTGGTTGGTTGCTACAACTGTCCCTGGAAATCAGATATGTTGCCACCAGAGCCTTGCCAGAAAGAACTCTCCCCTCTTATGTTGCTTTATATCACCAATTCCAGTTCAAATCATACCCCAGGGCATATGATTGCGGTCAGGGAGGCTGGGAAGGCAAATTATCAGGTATTCATAATTTCTATAGAAGGAAACAAGTTCTACTTCTTTCCAGGAACCATAAGATAGATAATTTCCCAATTACAGAACTAGAGAGGTAGACTGTTAATCATCACTTATATTCACTGCCTCTCCCATAGGACAAATGCATTATTTACCCCCCATTGACTCGGGTTTAGCAATGTGACTAACTTTGGTCAATTAAATATGAGTAAGAGTGACATATATCACTTCAGGACAGGAGCACTAAGAGCCAGGATATGGTTCTCCCAGTTTGCTTTTTTCCTGCCTCTGCAGATACGGAAGCATGCTAAGATACTATTTCTGTCAGTCTAAATCCCTGAGTGACTACAGTGAGCAAAGCCTCCTTGTCACCCTGTGGTGGATATGTGGTATGTGCAAGAAATCAGCATCTTTGTTCAAAGCCGCAACAATTTGGGGAATTGTTTGTTCCTGCAGTTTAACCTTACCTATCCTGTCTGATGGTGGTCATTCAGCTGCTTGGCAGTCAAAACATGACAAATGCTCACCATTGTACCTGCCAAACATCTTGAAACTTCTCCAGCCATTTGCAAACTTCCTAATTATCAGCTAACAACTGTAAGTGCCGTTGTTCTTATGTTATTCTGGAAAGCTGTTCTCGGTTGCCCTTCGCTTGCCCTTGACCTGTATTCTTTCAGAGCCTATTTCTGTCCAGTTACTATCTCTTCTCTCTGTTTCCCACTCCTGCCCTGTTGAACTTAGCCGTGATCTTTGGTTTCCCCAAACCTTGACTCTTAGTTCTTTCAGAAGTAGAGCAGTGAATAAAACAGACCAAGATTCTAACCCTTGGGAGCTGACATATTAATGGAGGAAAAATGGTAGAGGAGTATACGGTAAATATTATAGAAACAAAGTAAGCAAGTTAAGGACAATAGGGAATTCTGTGGGTAGGTGGGAGAGAGTAGTTTCAATTTTAAGTAGGGCTAATCAGAGTAATCCTCATTGAGAAAGTGTCCTTGGAGCACAGACTTGAAGGATTAAGGAAGTGAGCCATGTGACCATCTGGAAGAAAAGTATTCCAAGCAGAAAGAATAGGCAGTGCAAACTCTCTGAAACAAAAATATACCCAAAATTTTCGAAGGAGTCTTTATGGGAACTCCTTATCTACCAGTATACATAGGTGCCTACTTTCTTTGATCTAATATTTTTTTGTGATTTATGATCGTACAATTTGGGCTTCTGTTTTTGCCTATGTCATCCATTGGTTGGCTGTATCCTTGTAGGAGAGAAAATTCATAGTTCTCTTTATCTTATTTTTACATCGGTAAATTATCTGACCATATTTATTTCAGAGATTGATGTGGGGCAACTTTTCCTAAGTCGATTACAAATTATTCTAATGATCCATTCCACTCACATTCTTTCTTGGAAATCATCAAAATTCCATATTTGGCTTGGTTACTAATACCCAAAACGACCACTGCTGAGATGGCAATCTCTGGGTGTAATGGAAAAAGTTTAAGGGTGTCTGATGGCCATTTTACAAAAATTAAAAAAGACAAAGGCAATGAGAAGATGTGTTCACAGATATCTTTACCTCCTGAGGGAGGAGCATGAGGAAGCACACTGGAGCCGACCTGAGTTTTCAAACCAGATATGCATTCCTATAGCTGAGCTGTTTGAAGTTCACCCCGTGTGGTTTAGTGCAGGATAAGATGTCAAATAAAGCATAGTATAGGATATCGGTGTCCTTTTAGACAAAGCAACTTGAATTTTCAGCAGGGAAAAAATTACGTTCATAAGAATGGAAAACACCCACAGTTGAAAACAAGTCCCTTCTTGTCTTTAGATCAAGTCTTTTCAGATATTTCAAGATTAAAATAGACCATGCAAACAATACCCATAATCAAATTTTCTTCCCCAATGCCTGTCACTCCCTAGGCATAAGTTAACCTCCTAAGGGAATGCATTCAAGGTTTTTGCTTTAATGGGTTACCATAGACCCACTGTACGAAGCACAGTACATGCAGCCATCATATAGTTGACTATCTCTAAATTTTGGTAGTGAGAATAAAAATATTTTTTCCATCATATTTGACTATTAAATCAGAACCCAGGGAGAATTCCCAAGAGATGGAGGTAAAGATGAATTAACATGGTGGTCACTGAGGTAGTAGCATGTGAGTTTCTGGAATAGCAACAAGGCCATACCCCTTCATGCACTTCTAAACTTCTGGAATTATACGTTTGCAGTGATGAAAGGGAGGTGAAATGAAAAAAAATTTTTTTTTGTTAAAAACGACATAAACTTTGATGCTTTGAACTCCATTAGCTGAATGACTTTAGACAAACTCTTAATTTCTCTAAGCCTTTATTTTCTCAACCTTAAAAATGGGCAGCAATCTATCAATTGCTAATATTATGAGGATTAAATGAATCAACATACGTAAAGTACCTAAAAGAAACCCATGTACACAAAAGGCAATCCACAACTGTTAGTTTCTTCTCCCCTTATTTTATAGATGATTTTAAAAAGGCCCATGTAGTGTCAGAGAATTGCCCAAAGTTGGTCATCTAATGAATGGCAGAGCCAAGGGAAATTTTTAAACTCTTAATCCAGTGCTCCTTTAATATTGTGCAAGTTATTACCATCAACTTTTTCTTGACCTTTTATTTTCATCAAGTTAAATTTCATTTGCTACACTGTGAGGGTGAAAATGGGACTGATTCAATTCAAGTTGTGACTGCGTAAGAATGAATGTCACTAATGGAAGCAACTATTATAGACTCTAAATTCAGAATTTTGATTCCTAACAGTGCCTTTGGAGATCCATTTGGATCCCTTCCAGTGACACAGCAGGGAGCCTCATTCTCCCTCTCGCCAGATTTTAGTGGGTCATGACTGTGGAGAGAGAGACTGTTGAGGCATAACGGGGTCACCTGGCACTAGGAATCTCTCTAGGAATTCTCTTGGCTTCCTGTGGGACTTATTCCAGAGAGCTTCCAGTCAAGGTTGCCAAATAGTCTCCTTCTTTCTCACTAACTACTTTATGGATAGCCTGGCTCAATACAGTACAGTGGGTAAAAGCATAGCATCTGGAGTAGCTGCCTGGGTTCAAACCCAGTTCCACCATTTACTTCTTAGGTGACCTTGGGCAAATTACTTAACTTCTCTGTGCTTTGATTTCTCCACCTATAAACTTAGTCCGCATGTGTAAAGTTTTTAGAAGAGTTCCTGGAACACAGTAAGTGCAACATGTTATTAATATTATGAGGCTTCCTCTAAAGTGTGGGTCTATCCTGACATTATAGTCTCCAATCCCAATATATTTGTACCTTTCTTCTCTGTTGACTGGCATTTTACAATGCTTAATGGATGTTTTCTACATGAGGTACACCAACTAGCAATTTAAATTCAATGCCTCCAGATTTGTAGAACATGTTAATTACATCTTCAATTATTTTTGAAAGAAGGAGGGCATAAGCAAACAGACAAATCCATTCCTTCACATCAATCTTAATAATTTGACATTAAATTGTACATACTTAAGACAAATGTGTCTAGATCTTCTTGCACACAATTAATATACACGTACAATTTTATTTTTTTAGCCTAGAAACTTGATTTAAGTTAGTTGTCTGATATGAACAGCAGTGCGGCATAGGCTCTGGGGTCAGACCGCATGGGTTTGAATCCCAATTCCATCACTCACTATCTATGTGACTTAGGAAAATTTTATTAACCTCTTACCTCAGTTTCCTTATCTATAAAAGGTAGAAAATAACTATACCTAATGATAGGGTTGATATAAGGGTTAAATGGCTTATTTATAAAGCACTTAGCACAGACTCTGGTACAGTGGAGTGCTATATACATATTTGCTTATTACATAAATAAGTGTTAGGCATCATTAGAATGGCACAGAGAGTGACTAGCAAAGAGTAGAATGATTCCACTGAGAGATTTTACCACATAAGTCTCACTGGGCTTTCTCCTACATCATCCATCAAGACCAAAAGAGGCTTTACCCAGTCACTGGAGTCACTGAATAAGTCCCTTTTGTGACTTTGTAGGAATAGCCTTGGACCCAGTCCTCCTATGAATCTGAGAAAGGCTTCTCTTGCCCTAGAATAATAAGCACATTACTAGGCCTCAAGCATAAAGGCACACAATGGGCTTGAGAAGTTCGGGCAACAGTCCTAGCCCATATTTCTCTGCCTCTTACCTTAATCCCATCACTCAGAACATTAACTCCCTACAAATTACCCAACAAGCACCCTAGGGAGTTCCAACCCAAGACCTTACTTGTGTTTGACACGTTTGCCTGTTATTGATGCATGTTTTAAATATGTCGATTTCTTGAAGACAACCCAACCTTTGGAAATCACACAGATGTCTCAAAGCATTTCAAACTCCACCTGCCCAAACCAGACTCGGTTACTTCTCTTCCCTTCACACTATACTAGCTCCTCCTGAGTTCTCTATCTCCCTCTCCCAAACTAGAAAATGTGGAGTCCTGTTCCACATCTCATACTTTCTCATTACCTCCTCTATCCCTGATCATGCATGGAATCTTAATAATTATGCTTCTAAAAGGTCCTGTAATATTCCTCCTCTCCTGTAGCCATTACTCCAATCAGACCTTCCATTGTTCGTAAACGAGGAGGTGACACTGAGACTTCATCCTTACTCACCAGGTTGGGTGTCAAAAATGGATTGATTGAGGTGAAAGATACATAATAGAAATAGCTGCTTTAAAGAATTAGGCAAATAAGCTTGATGGACAGTAGAGGACCTATGAAATGAGTAACAGACATAAAGTAGTGCAGAGCATGAAATGGGCCAAATTTTTATTAAATTGAAGTATAACCTATGGTTAATGCTATTTGCATGCATGCACTATCTCCTTGACCCTATGGTAAGATTTTCCAGGGAAAGGCCTATGTCTGATTAAGCTCTGTGTTAACCTGAATATTTTCCATGGTGCCTAAACAAAAAGTATTTGTAAAATAGATGAGTGTTGTGACACTTGGAGGTGCTGTCTTCAAAAATGGGCAACGTTTCTTCAGGACCAAGAGTTCTATGATTCTCAGCCCTTCAGATACTTTCTCTGGGACTATTACATTTAGTTCACACCTCCTTATCATTCAGTTATATTTAGGTTATCTCTCCATAAACGCATTCCTCAACATTTATTTCCCTTTAGAGAAGCTTCTTCATCTGAATTCTACTTGCTCATGAGGCTTTAGGAGGGCTTCGGACTGGAAGGTGAGGTGCTGTAGGGGAAGGGCATAGACTATGGTATGGGCTCTCACCGAGTTCAAATCCTGCCTGAGCAGAATTAGCTATGTAACCTTAGGCAAGTATTCTAACATCATTACCCTCATTTTTCTCATCTCTAATGCTGGCCATGATTAAGAACCCCCCATGAAGGAAAGGCATTGGGAAATCTGTGCCCTACTGTCTTGGATGTTCTCGGGCCATGCTTGACACTCAATCAATATTAGTTCCTGTCCTTTTAGACAGTTCAGTCAGTACTTCTTATTTCCCTTGAAAATTATTTTTTCCTATTTTTTTTATGGGGTAGCCTGTGCCTTCTCTTTGGAGGTCTTTGGAACTTTATACAAATAAGGTCCCTCTCATCATCCCCAACAGCCATCTACAGGTTTCAAGTGGTCATAAGCCATGCCCAGGAAGGATCTCCCCGAAAATTCCCTCAACTCTGCAAGTCTTTTGACTAAAACATATTTGTCTTTTGCATTCTTAGAATTTTCTTAGGTATTCTTACAGACAATGATAATAGCTGAGCCCTCATACTTCACCGTTGTTGGGTCTTTTTTGAGGAAGATTAGCCCTGAGCTAATATCCATAGCCAATTTTCCTTTTTTTGCTGATGAAGACTGGCCCTGAGCTAACATCCGTGCCCATCTTCCTCTAACTTATACAAGGATGCCTACCACACCATGGCTTGACAAGCAGTGCATAGGTCCGCACCCGGGATCTGAACCAGCAAATCCCGGGCCACCAAAGCAAACATGTGAACTTAACTGCTGCACCACCAGGCTGGCCCCCCTCACACTTAGTTTTAAGCTAATCAACCAAAGTATTACATAGAATATATGGTCTAGGGTGGAGGCATAAGTTTAAAAAAAAAGAATTAGCTGCCATTTATTGATCACTAACCAGTCCTGGGGTGGGGGTCCTTTTCTCATGGTTTATATTTGGCAGGGCACTCTTACAAGCCCAGAGCTCCTGCTATGGTGGAACTGATGGGCTGGTGACTGAAACTGCTTATTTCAGGAGATGATGCAGAGGGGGACTCCTATTTCTGTGGGGATTTCTTTCTTTTTTGGCTGAAAAAAAAAACAAGAATTTTTTCTTTCTTATCGGAGCGGGGTTAATTCTCCCCAAAAGGATCTATTGATCCAGCGCAATTCCAATAAAGTCTCACCAGGCTTTTCGTAGAAATTGTAAAGCGGATTCAAAAATGGAGGAGAGCAGTTCCACTTCTGGGAAGATGGAGTAGATGTACTTTATCCTTTTCATCCCAGTAAGTACGGCTAAAAACTCTGGATCTTGTATATAAAATAAGTAAATAAAACATAAATACAATAAAAAACATAAGAAAACTGAAAGAGGGACAGAAGAAAGACTGACTAGGAAGCTTGAGACCTGAGAAATAACATGGTGGTTAGTTCTTGGGTTTTCTTTGTGGCTAATACATCCCACACTTGGTGCTAAAGAAGCCAACAATCCAGAAACACCAACAGACACAGACAACAAAAGCCTGCTGTCTTTAGCCAGGACAGCACAAAAGGACAACCGAGCAAGACAGAAAACTTTTAGACAATAACTGGTCAACATCATCCAAATACAAAAGATAAAACTGTGACCTCAATCCCACCCGTGCCAGCAAAGGCTAAGTAGGAGGCTTAGACTTCCACCCATATTAAGCTGTTGATGAGGTGCCTTGACCACCCCTACCCCACAATTGGGGTGATGTCAGGGAACACTGAGTAGGTAGTCTCCCCGACAATTTCAGTGGCGATCACATGAGGAACTTGTACTTCCACCTCACCTAGCAGTAACAAGGGTTCCTACCACTTTATCAACTAGGGAGTGCCAAAGGAGGCCAATGGAAAGCCAGGACCTTCATCTCCAACCAGCACTAGAGAGGACATCTCTGTTCGTGGGGTCTGTGGAGGCAACGTGCGGAACAGTAATGAGACACTCCTACCTCCCCCAGCCAAGGAGGCCTGGTGAGGTGCCAGCAATCCTTTCCCCATCCAGCAGGAACCAGGAGTTACCCCCTCAAGTGTTAACAGGGGATGAGTGGGAAACCTCCTTAAAGAAGTAAAGAAGTGCTGCTCTTGCCGTCCCCTGTCAGATGGTGTCAGAGAAAGCCAGCTAAAACCAAAGGCTTAAATATGATGCAGATTCTCGTAACTTAACACATAAAATATTCAAGTTTCAATCAAAAGTTGCTTTTTATACTAACAACCATGAAGATCTCAAACTGAATGACAAAAGATGATCAACAGAAGCCAACAGCAAGAGGATGGAGATGTTAGCATTATCTGAAAAAGATTTAAAAGCACCCATCTTAAAAATGCTTCAATAAGTAATTGCAAAAATACTTTAAGCAAGCAAACAAACAAAATCTCAGCAAAGAAATAGAGTCTTGGCCAAGAAATAGAAGATATAAAGCAGAACCAAATGAAAATTTTAGAATTGAAAATATAATAAATGAAATTAAAAAACACAAAACTCAATGGATGTGCTCAACAACAACAAAGGATTGGAGGGAAGAATAAATGATCTGAAAGACAGAACAATAAAAATTATGCAATCTAAACAACAGAGAGAAAATAGAACCAAAATAATTAAATTAACAGAGTCTTAGGGATCTAAGGGACTGTAATCAAATATCTAACATCCATGCCTTTAGAGCACTGGAAGGAGAAGAAAATAGGAATAGGACTTTTTTGAAACAGTATGCAAAGAAATATCTGAGACATACCAAAATTTGGCAAAAGACATAAACTTACAGATTAAGAAGCTGAACGTAACCTAAATGGGATAAACCTGAAGAAATTCACTCCAAGGCACATCGTAGTCAACTTTCTGAAAACTAACGACAAAGAAGATATCTTGAGTGCCCTGAGGGAGAAATGACACCTTACCTATAGGGATAAAACAATGTGAATGACAGAAGATTTCTCATGAGGAACCACAGAGGCCAGAAATGGCACAACAGTTTTCAAGTGATAAAAGAAAAGATGACTCACAACCCTAAATGTGTATGCACCAAACAACAGAGATGCAAAACATGAAAAGTAAAAACTGATAGAACAGAACAGAAAGGATAAATAAAGTCCACAATTAGTACTGGAGACTTCAACATATACCTCTCAATGATTCATAGAGCAACTAGACAAAAAATCAGAAAGGATATAGAGGAACTCAACAACACCAGCACCAATAGGGTCTAATGGACATTTAGAGAACACTTTACCCAATAAAGCAGAATACAGATTCTTTTCAGTGCCCACAGAACATATATCAAGATAGACCATATCTTGGGCAATAAAACAAACCTCAGCAAATTGAAAAGAATTGAAAGCATACAGAATGTATTCTCCAGCCAGGATGGAATCAAACTGGAAGTCAAAAACAGAAAGATAACAGGAAAATCTCCAAACACTTGGAAATGAAACAAAAAACTCCCAAATATTCCATGGGTCAGGGAAGAAGTCTCAAGGGAATTATAAAATACATTTAACTGAATGAAATTAAAAATACAACATAACAAAACTTGTGGGACACAGCTAAAATGGTAGTAGAAAGGAAATTTATAACTAAATTCCTCCATTAGAGAAGAGGAAAAGTCTCAATAATCTAGGCTCCTCCTAAAGAATCTACAAAAAGAAGAGCAAAATAAGCCAAATGTGAGCAGAAGGGAGGAAACAATATAGATAAGCACAGAAATCAATGAAATTGAAAACAGAAAAACAGTATAGAAAATCAA
This sequence comes from Equus quagga, assembly GCF_021613505.1. Taxonomy (NCBI): domain Eukaryota; kingdom Metazoa; phylum Chordata; class Mammalia; order Perissodactyla; family Equidae; genus Equus; species Equus quagga. Next base: position 19,445,384 of record NC_060285.1, read on the forward strand.
TGAAAGGAAGAGCTGGTTCTTTGAAAACATCAATAAAATTGACAAACCTCAAGTAAGACTGACAAAAAGAGAGTGAAGATGCAAATTGCCAAAATTAGGAATGAAACAGGAGATATTACTACAGACCCTACAGACATTGAAAAGATAATAAGAATAACTATGAAGAACTTTACGTACATAAATTTCACAAGTTAGATGAAATGGACCAAGAAGAAAGAATTTTTTAAACAGGATACAAAAAGCACTTACTATAAAAGAAACGATTGACAAATTGGACTTAATGAAAATGAAGAACTTACGTTCATCATAAAACACCATTATGAAAGTGAAAAGAAAACCCACAAAAAGATTATAAAATACAAATTTTTGATAGAGGATTTATATGTAGAATATATAAATAACTTCCTCGGATTAGGAAAAAAGAAATTCAGACAACTAGATAAAACATGGATGAACGCCTTGAACAGGCTTCTCACAAGCCTGAGTAATAACATATGCAAAGATGCTAAAGATCATTAGTTACCAGAGAAATGAAACATAAAACCACTATACATCCATCAGAATGTCTAAAATAAAACTTGGAAATACCAAGAATTGTTGAGGATTTGGACCACCTAGACTCTCATAAGCTGCTGGTGGGAACGCAAATTGCTGAAGCCACTTTGAAGAGTTGTTTGGGAGCATTTATAAAACCAATTATATGCATACCCTGTGATTAGTACATTTACTCCTGGGTATATAGCCAACAGAGATGTGTACATATGTACACCAAAAAATATGTACAAAATATTCACAGCAGCATTATTTTTAATAACCTAAACCTGGAAAGAGAACACAAGTCCATCGATAATAAAATGGAGAAATTGTGAATACTCATAAATGGAATATTAGAAACCAATGAGAGGAATAAACTACTGCTATGCACAGCATCATAAATGTTGTATACCAAATGTTGAGGGCAAGAAGCCAGTCTCAAAAGAATTTGTACTATATAATTCCGTTTAATAAAGTTTAGAGACAGCCAAAACTGGAGCCATGTTTGTAATTTGTGTAATGACTGGGAAGAAGCAAGAGGGAGACTCCTAGGGTACTGGTAATGTCCTGTATCTTGCTCTGCATTGTGGCCACCTGCCTGTGTATACTTTTTAAAATTCATTGATCTGTTCACTTCAGAATTGTGTACTTTGTTGTACGTACTTTATACTTCAATAAAATATTTTCAAAAAGTATCAGGATTTGGTAATGTTAGGTGCAGGCACTAAAGAGAAGTCACACTGGGTCTCTGGCATCAATGATGGAGGGGACGGTGATGCTATCCAATGTGATAAGCATACTGAGAGGCAATATTGCTTGGTGGTTCAGTGCATGGGTCCCGGAGCTAGAACATCTTGGTTTGAATTTCAACTCTGTTACTACTTCGAGGTGTTTGGGCAAATTATGTCACCTTTTGTGCCTCCTTTTCTGCAACTATACAAAGGGAGATGTTAATAGTACTGATTTCATTCACTGGGCTAGTGTGTGGATTAAATTATTTAATATTTGTATGGTGCTTAAGTTAATGCTTTATAGAACGTAAATGTCTCATGTGTATTTGTTAAATGAAATAAGCACAGAAGGATACAGTTTAGGAAGGAAATGGGGGAGTTCAGTTTCGGACAAGTTGAGTCTGAAATATATCTCTCTCTATATGTATGATAGAGATCTTGGGCATATAGGTGTTAACTGAAACCCTGAGAGTGTATGGGATTCCTCCAGAAAAGTGTATATTAGGAAGATTCATAGAAAGAGGATGGAGCCCTGGGCAACAAGAATCACTCAGGATGTGGAGGAAGAATGGAAGGAAAGTTGAGAGGAGAATCAGAAGTGCGTATTTTCACAGAAGCCAAGGAAATAGACCACTTCATGTAAGGCAAGGAAAAATATAATTGGACTGTCCGTTGAAAGGTCAGCAGTGACCTTAGCAAGATTAACTTCAGTCCATGTCGGGGTGGAAGGCAACCCGGAGGGGCTCACGCAGGAACGGAGGGTGAGGAAGAGGGGAAAGCAAGAGTGACTTCCCTTATGAAAAGCTTGGAAGAGAAAAACAGAAGCTGGAGAGAGGCTGGTTCCCTCAGGATACAAAAGCATGCCTCTGGGCTGAGGGCAGGAGCAGGGCCAACCTGCAAAGTCTAAAGAGACAAGAGAGGGAGAAAGAGACTGATGGAGCAAGGTCTCAGAAGGAACAAAAAGAAATGGCTTCAAGGGCTTACATGTCCCAAAGCCCCCGGCACTGATTAGTGGGTGTCCTGGTCCAACATCCATAATCTGGAAGCCAGCCCGCTCACACTAAATGCTGATGGCTTTTTATGATTGGTTTGGGCTGTTCTCCTTTGGGGCTTGAACATAAATATCTCTAATGGAAGAATATTTATCTTTCATGTGGCAATGTTTAGGTCTCAAGAGGGAGCAAGGAGAAGTAAGAAAAGTAAAATGGGTGATGTATTTCCAGTTCTCTGGGGACAGCTTGCTGTGATAGTTGTCATTATGTCTCCTGAGGTCATCTCCCCAAGAGCCTCAGCCTGTCCTGGCCTGAATAGGGGAAAAGAGGAATGTTGGTCCTCACCCCCTTAAGGCTCATAGTCTCTCCTTGTAAGTCTTGAACTCCAACGTAACCAAAGGGAGGGACGCTGGTGTCTTTGGGGAACCTCTCAGAGGCTTTACCAACAAGGAGTGTGGTTGAGATCTAACTTATGCCTTGTTAATTCATTAGAATTATCTGTGGTTGATTGGTTATCTGGCCCCTTATAGCATAAACTTGCTGCTCTTTTTTTTTCCCCCTCAGATTTGCTTACCTCATCCCATCGCTGTTCATTACAGGTCACTTCTAGTTTTATCTTCTTTCCAGAAAATCATCTTTTTCAAACCTCTGAAGGAAATCCACTAAAAGTACTATAAAATAACAAATGGGCCATTCATAAATGTACAGAAAATCCTTGATGGTCAGTATAAGAAGCAGAGCTGGGCGTGGGAGAAGGCAGCAGTGACGATAGCCGACCAGTTTTTAAGCTTTTCGCTTCCTGGCATTGCTCAGGCTATTTGTAGTATGTAAATAATAATGCCATTTCTAGTATTTTTGGAAGCTGGAGGAATTCACATAAATTGATTTTTTAGTGACTTGAAGCTTACTCTTATTTATAAGTTTCAAAAATAACTTTTTTTAAAATTTTGGCCATTTGGTATGAAAACCTCCCTAAATTCTATTACATTTGCCTCCCATAGTATCTAGTATAACTGACCTCTAACCTTTTCTGAACGACTAAGTTTTGATTAGGTCTTTAAAGGGAGACCTCCCAGCTGGCGAGGAGTCTAGGCCTGCTTGTCCTCGCACTCAGTGGCCTCAGGTGGCCATGCTTTTTGCACCATGGTGGCTATTCTGTATAGGATTTATCTCCTATATACAATCATAGAACACAATAAAAACATTTACTCTCATTTTAAACATAATTAAAATTACTTGTCTTCTGGATTTCCAGTTTACGACAGATAAGAAGCTACGTCCATCCAATTGTCTGTTCCAGGCAGCAACCCCATCTAAGTCTCTATTCACAATCCTTATGGGTTAAATGCAGGGCACTGTGATAAACACAGCAGTAAAGGTGGCAGTGTCTGAGGATTGTGGAGCGTTTGATAGACATCTGTCCAGTTTCTTCATTAGTTACACTATTTGATCCTCACAGAAACCTTGTGAGAAATAAAAATAACATTTATGGGTTATCTACTGTGTTCCAGGCACAGTGTTAAGCTTGTTGTATTTATTATTTTATTTATTCATTCAGCAAACTTTCACTGATTGGCTACTCTGTATCAAGCACTGTGCTAAGCCCAGGGAATACTACAGGGACAAAACAACGGAAGTCCCTCCTCTCCTGTAGCTCGTAGTTTAGTAGAGTGACAGATAATAACCAGCCAACCAAATAAATAAATACAAGGAGCATCAGATGGAAAGAATGCTTCAGAGAATGATAATGCCAGGAAGGAGGTAGGAAGTGCCGGGGATGGGAGCCATTTTTTTTTAATTGAGTTCATAATAGTTTACATCAATGTGAGATTTCAGTTGTACGTTATTTCTGGACTGTTACCACACGAGTAAGAGATAAGGTCCTAAATTATAAAAGGCTATTGAGAGGACTTTGGCTTTTATTCTGAAAAAGAAGGGAAAAGATTGGAAGAGTTTTGAGCAGGGGAATAGTAAGACCTGACTATTTTAAGATCTATTCACACTGACTGCTGTGATGAGAATAGGGGTAGGGAGGAGGATGGAAGCAGAGAAACTAGTTAGGTCATTATCTTAATCCAGGTGAGAGATGATGGTAGTGTGGACTCAGAGGGATGTGATGGAGATGACAAGGGGCAGGATTCAGATGCATTCTAAGATATAAAGTCAAGAGGATTTTTTGATAAATCACATGTGGAATTTGAGAGGAAAAAAGAGTCAAGGAGTACTCTGAGATTTCTGACCCAATCAATTAAAAGAATGATATTGCTACTCACGGAAATGGCAAAGATAATGGGAGGAGGAGATTTGGGGGAAAGCATACATTTTTGTTTCGGGCATGTTCGTTTGAGGGGGCTTTCACACATTCAAATGGAAATGCAAAGAAGGCAGAGGATGTATGCATCTGGAGTTTTTATTTTTCAGATCAGGGACAAATGGAAGGGGATTGGATCAAGGTGTGAGGGGAGAAGTTGGTGTTGGAGAAAGAATATTTCTTTTTCCCTTAAGACAGTTGCTTAGTAGGAGAGGCTAGGTGAAAATACAAGGAAATAGTAAGGCAGAAAAGAGGGAATGTGGGGGAGCTCATTTCAGGTGACCTCAAACTTCCAGGTATAATATTTGGCAAGTGTTAGGGATACGTTATAACCTCTCAGGCAGAGTTTGCAAATATGTCAGAAAAGTGCAACCACTCTTCTTATAGCACCCATTGCAGACATCATTAATCGATCATAGTGCTCTTTCCTGCTGATCCTGGATGCAGTCTCAATCTCGCAGTTCTTCTCAGTCCAATCAGTTAGATCTCAAAATGAAACCAATTGCCCAATCTGCTCAAGGGTGAGCTCAGGGCGTCCCCTCTTCTCACTTCATCGAAAAACAAGCAGCTCTGATAAGAATCAAGTACAAAATGGAGTTGTCATGGACGCAAATCTAGGCTTCCTCAATAAGGGGTGGCACCTGCACTGCAAGGATGGAAGATATGATAAACAGAACTGGATGACAGCTCTTTTCTTCCATATCTTCACATTCTACTCTCTCCAGAGGAAGGGGGCAGACAGGTGGCCTCCCCTTGGAAGGCCAGTTGGGAACCTCTTTCTCATTATTTTCTTGAAATTTTGTCCCTGCTTTAAGTAGATCCAATTTAAGACCCTTTAGGTCTATGCCATTTATCCTTGGGCATATAGAAACCTGTAGTTAGAGGAGGCAAGAAATTCTTCTGGACAGCTCAAGGCAGGCAGGCTTCTCAGAGAAAGGACATTTAGAACATTTGTTCACTAGGTGGACAAAGGAGAGAGGAAAAGCCTTGACAGGGAGGACGCATCCAACGGCGCATGGAGGAAGAGAGGACCCATCGCTGTAAGTGAACTGTGAGGAGTGGAGGCACAAAAGTGAAACTAGAAAGGTAGGTTGTAGTCAGATTATTTTAAAAACCAAGGCTGTGATCTGTCTTTCAATAGAATGCTATAAGCATAGCAAAGAAGAATAGCAAAAGCATGTTTCATTTTCCTATAATACAAATATCTGCTCACTTAAAGGCTTACCGTAAATACTAAGTGCTTTGCTTATATTACTCATTTCATCCCGCAACAACACTATGATGGAGTTGGTATTATCCACGTTTTACAGATGGGAAACTGAGGCACGGAAAGGTTAACTGATCCAATGTAACCCGTTGGTAATTGATTGAGTCAGGATTTATAGCTGGGTCATCGAGCTTTATAAGTTTCTTGAGACAAGATCCATGTGGGATTTATTATTTTTAATAACTCCCCTCTCTCCCCTAAAGATGTCTATCGTGTTACCTGGTACGTCTCAGGCACCCGATAATCTGTGCTGATATCAGCCAGAGACCTCTCTCTGTCTTACCTTCACATGCACAAGCATCCTCCCCAATATCCTAAAATAGCCCTAGAGCACAATTTTATGATGGAGATTGGTGATGCCAATCCTAGCAAATTTTGACTGAGTGTTCAGCGTGTGCCAGGCACAGCCTTAATCTCTCAAGGTCCATTCAGTCTTCACAGCTACCTGTGCGGCAGTAGCTACTGCCTATAGCTGAGGCTCAGAAAGGTTAAATAACTTACCTAAAGTCGCACAGTAAGTTTCAGGGCTGGGCTCTCCCCAAAGGTCTGGTTGCCTCCAGCACCCACTGCTCATCCCCCCCTCCCCACTGCCTCCTTCCCACCTTGTCCTTGCGGAGATGCGCCTGCCTTTGCAGGCCCCCATGACAGCTCGCCTCCTGACGGGTCCCCCACAGTGGAGGATGGATTTGCTAGGCTCTGCCTGGGCTGTTTTGTGCAGTGACCAAGGGCACACATTTTGTTAGACATTCGGCCTGAATAAGGGGCTCAGGCCTTTAGTCTGTGGCTGGGGAACAGAGAAAAGCTAACTGACCCAGAAGGGGATTGAACTTGTGACCTAGATTTCAGAGCACCATGCTCCAACCGCTGGGCTGCAGACACAGCACCTCCAAAGGGCCGTTTTCTGAGAGACCTGCCTTGCATTTTAAATCTTGTGCCGCTTCTCCGCAAAGCCCCCACCTCGCTGCTGAAGATTAAGAAACTGAGGTTCATGAGAGAGCAGAGTGAGAAGAAAATAAATCGTGATTTAAATTCATGCCTCTGGACGCCTAGCTTAGCCCGCTGAACTCCTCTCGCTTCATCTCTGCCACCTCCATTCTGTGATTTATTTCAGGCGATGGCCCTCTGTGTATGTGTAAAAATCCCCCTGAATGCTTTCCCCTGAGGGCAGTCAATGCGTCTCTCTGAAGTTTAGCGCCAATGCTGATGTGCGCAAAGGGATGAAAAACGCACATTTTCAAGTCTCCCCAAAGCTTCGAGCCAAAAGGAAAAAAAAAAAAAAGAGAGAGAAAGAAAAAAGTTGTCCATTCCCCTTTTTCAGCCCTCGCACTTCAAATGCTAATGAAAAGTGTGTTGTCTTGGGCCGTGAATAGGTCTAAAATGCTCTGGTTTGGAAGTATTTGCATACCCTCCTGAATAGGGAGGCAGCCAGCGCACAGGATTAACGCTACACATCAACTCCTCAGAAAAGGAGCTGACAGCCCTGCAGAAAATTGAGTGTCCGTAAAAGCCCGACTGTAAGGTGGGGTGGGGGTGGGGGGGAGATGTTCTCCCAGATACTCATCCTTTCCTTCTTTCTCCCTCGGGAAAAAAAAAAAAAAAAATTGAGGGAAAAAACACATAGAAGAGGAGAAATAATCCGAGTAGAGGAATTTGCAAAGAAGAGGGGAAAAAATCTTCACCTATGGCTCCAAACAACTTGCTTATTTTTAATTTTGCAATTTGCCACATGCATGCAGTTTTTAAAAAGCTGGAACAGTTTTGTATTTTTGATCTTCATTTTACGTTATGTAATCACTATTCTTTTAGATTTCTATGTAGTTTTGTAAAGTATTATTTTTATTGGTTACTTAATCTTCCTTTGTTGCATAAGTTTCTCTCCCTTAGTTACAATAAGTATCTTTGTGCTTATAGCTTTTTGATTCTGTTGGGTTATTTCCTTAGAATAAATCTCTTGGTGGGTTTTTCAGGCCCAAATGGTATGGATCTCTTGATAGTATTTTTCTACGTTGTATCAATTTGTGAATTACCAGTTTAGAAGGATATCAGAAGTGCGTGAATTTCCAAGTTTCCCCTTCAAACATCCAGTCTGTTTGAATGTCAATTTTTAATGAATGTTTAAGTTTCTAAGATCTTCACTTTTTAATATAATTTAGCATTTCTAACTTGATATGTTTTTACTATCAATTTCTTTTTCATTCGTTTCTTTTCTGTTTGTATTTTCTCTTGGGTGAACTCCTTGTTCTTTGCCTGTTTATCAATTGGGGTGGACTTCTTTGATAAAGTATGAGTCTTTGCAAATTATAATATGAGCACTTCAGATGCAAATGTATTGTTCCAGTCTGTTGCTGTTTTATAGTAGATTTGTTCTTTATCATTGTATAAGCGCATTTGAATCCTTACATTTGCCACCTAATCTGTTTTGTTGTTTGTGATCCCGAGGAACATTTTGTTTGGGACACTGAGCTGCAGTTCAAACGCAAGACAGTGGATCAAACTTATCCTGAAGGTGGAGGAAGCAGTGAAGGACGTGAGACAGCCATGAGGAAAGAACTAAATGGAGAGCATCTCCAAGCTCCGTATCCCGGATTCTGTGACCTACCTGCTGCAGAACTTTGTCCCGCTGCAGAACTCAGTAATCACCAGCCCACTGGATAATTGCAAGGCAGTCCGATTTACAGCTCTGAGAGAAGCTGGCTTTCGAGACAAAGATGGCAAGGGCTCGTTTCTCTGGCCATCTTCTTGTTAACATAACTTAGTTTGTACAAAAGAAGTTAACCATATTGCACTAAAAAATTATTTCTTGCTAGTAGTAAACCGCAGATTAACTTATTAAAGATCCTTCTGCTCTTTAATGCCTAAAATAAAAGCTATCAGCTTGCAAGAAAAGTGTGTTTGATTCGCGACAACTTTTTGCCATTGGAGCTTTCTAGGTGAATCAAGAAAACATCCAGCTCTAAAAGGCAGGTGAATTAGGCATCTTCCTTTTTCTTTTTTGAGTTTTAGAGTTGAATTTTCTTTCAGGGAAGCTCATATAATACAAGGAATTCATTTTCCTCCTTATGAAAATGAGATGTATGATTGTTTTAGAGTAATGTTATGCATGATTGAGACGCTTCTGGGGAGTTCTGAAATCTCTATCCCAAGAGACCTTTAAAAGCAAGACAGCTACAGACAAGTTTGCTAATGTGTAGGTGCTTTTTAAAAAGAAAAGATAAGCTTCTTTTTTTAAAAAAAGAACTTATTTAAAAGCTTTTTAAAACTTATTTTGTGTACATCATAAACATCATGCTCTTTAATAGTTTTTCTTTAGTTTGGAAATTTTCTAAGAGGCTTTTTTTGTTTCCTTGTTAAAACTCCCAAAACTTTGAGCCAAGATGGGGTATAAAAGGAAAAAAATGCTAAGTTTTTTGTAAAGCTCTATTTATCTGTCATCTATCTATCTATCTATCTATCTATCTATCTATCTATCTATCAGTTATCTACCTATTCTTCTGTCTACCCATCATCTATCTATCCATCTATTTATCTTTCTATCACGTATCTATATGTCATCTGTCATCTACCTATTTATCGAGTGTGTGCACGTCAGCACACATTCACTGAACGCCTGATATGTACAATGTTTTCTCCTAGGCATTTCAAGGAGACACATAGATATCTCTTGCTCTCCAGGGAATAAAAAGATAAATCACAATACATGGTAGTACCAGCTACATGCTAATGAGCGGCAAAGGCGAGAGATACAGAGCAATGCTGCTCAATATGCAGCCCGTGGGCTGGTCCCAGTCCCCAAAATGTTTGTTCTGATCTGAGGTGATAGAAATACAGAAATTGGGAATAAGTATTTAGAAACTTTTATTGAGATTTGACAAAGTGATTTTATGCTTGTTGAGTCTCATAATTACGAATTCCGCCTTGTGTTTTGTTTGGCTTTGTTTCTTTTACATTCTTTTATTCTGCTAGTTTATTTTTATTATATTTTGCAAAAACGTTAGTATGTGAGTGGTAGTTTTAAAAACAAGCTTGGTCCTTTATCCTGAGCAACACTGAAACAAAGCCTATGTGCTTATCCATATACACATGGCTAAGCACCCTCTCTACAGAAGAACAGAGAAAAATACCCTACGCAGGAACACGCATGTGCATTCCTCTTGTCCTCACTTACCGTCAGAAAAGGAAGTTCCTCCTCGGAAACTCTACTTTTTCTGTCTCAGGAGAAATCTTCTTCCACCTTTATAACGTTAGAGGCTGTTATCTCTCGACTTATTGAATATCCCATTCGGGCTTGAGGGCTAGTACCAAACAGTGAAAGTCACATTTCCCGCTAAAACACAAGTACCTTACAAAAACCTTAAGGAAAAGAAAGCTAGAAGAAAAACTTAAAAGATATGCTGTCGAAGCTTGTTATATAATTTATCAAATTTATTTGGGTAGAGGAATCACTCAAAGGGCAAATTCCCTTTTTCTTAATTGCCTGACAAACTTCCTACAAAGCTAAAGGAAAATGAATAAAGGTCCATCTTATACCTTTATAAGATATGATATAAATATATATTATAAATTTTTATATATTATGTATTACATATTATAAATTTTATTATATTACATATATAATTATTTTATAATAAATAAATTATAATATATTATATTATAAATTATAATAAATTATAATAAATAAATAAATGTCATAAAATATAATTAATTATATAATTTTATAGATAATTAATATTGATACAAGCATAGATTTATGGAATTCCAGCACTGAATTTTGCAAAATGTATTACATGCAAATATTATGAAAGGTTACATAGAGGGAAAAAGGCTTCTGCACTCACATAAGTTTGGATACTTTGAGTTAAATAAAGTCACTACTATTAGATTTCTCAGAGCCTTTATTAATATTTTCTGAACTAGAGGTCCCTGCATTTTTGTTTTGCCCTGAGTCCCACAGATTATGTGACTGGGCCTGCTGGGAAAGCTTGACAGTAAGGGGAAATTTTGCACAAAAACCTGAAGGAGGTAAGAGGGAAGCTGTGAGGCTAGCTGAGGGGAGAACACTCTGGGTGGAGGGAAAAGCAAGTACAAGGGCCCTGAGTGGAAGCATGCCCAGGGTGCTCTAGGCACAGCAAGGAGGATGGAAAATGAGCCAAGAGGAAGAAAGCAGCCCCTGAGATCACAGTGGTGCGAGGTAGGGGAAGGGAAAGTTGGGACTCGTGTTGGGCCCTAGAGACCATTGTAAAGATTTTTAGATTCTCTCTGAGTGAGCTGAAACCTATAAGAGGAAGGTTTTGAGCAGAGAAGTGACACGCTCTTACCTACCTTTTAACAGGATCACCTTTGCTGCAGTGTTGAGAATAGACTCCAGCAGGGGTGTGAGGGTGGGCAATGGGGAGGGAAACATTAAGGCCAAGGCAGGGAGGCCATTTAGAAGGTGTTGGCAATAATCCAAGCAAGAGATGTTGGGGGCCTGGACCAGGGTGGCAGGAGTGGAAGTGGTGAGAAGTGACCTGCTTCTGGATATATTCTGAAAGGAGTACAGACAATCCACGCTGCAGATTGGCTGTGGGATGTCAGAGAGGGTCAAGATGACTGCAAGAGTTTGGCATGCAAGAACCTGAAGAATGGAGCTGCCAATAAGTGTGAGAGGGAAAACTGTGAAAGGAGTGGGTTTTAGGGAAAAGATCAGGGGTTCCATTTTGAAGACGTCAAGTTTAAAAATACAGGGTAGATCTACCATATGATCCAGCAATTCCACGGCTGGGTATTTATCCAAAGAACATGAAAACACGAATGCACAAAGATACATGCACCCCTATGTTCATCGCAGCATTATTCACAATAGCCAAGACTTGGAAGCAATCTAGGTGCCAACTAAGGGACGAATGGATAAAGAAGATGTGGTCTATATACACAATGGAATGCTACTCAGCTATAAGAAATGATGAAATCTGGCCATTTGTGACAACACAGATGGAACTTCAGGGTATTATGCTAAGTGAAATAAGTCAGAGGGAGAAAGTCAAATACCATATGATCTCACTCATAAATAGAAGATAAGAACAATGGCAAACAAACATAGAAACAGAGATTGGATTGGTGGTTACCAGGGAAGACAGGGGACTGAGAAGGGTAGGTGAAAGGGATGTGATTAGGCATGTGTGTGGTGACGGATGGCAATTAGTCTTTGGGAGGCGAACATGATGTAGTCTACACAGAAACTGAATATATAACGATCTACACCTGAAATTTATATAATGTTATAAGTGAATGTGACCACAAAAAACAAACAAAAAACCCAGGGTATACGCTAGAATAGAAGCATTAGGACTCAGGGGAGATGTCATAGCTAAAAAACATAAATTTGAAGGCAGCCAGTTTATAGACTAGACGGTATTGAAAGCCATAGGAATGTATGAGATTCCAAGGGATGGGGAATTGATAAAGAGAAGAGGAAGGACACAGGCAGGCATGAGCTTTGGGACATTCTGAAGTGGAGTGACCAAGGAGGTAAGAAAATACTTGCAAAGGAGGCCAAGAATTTTTAGAAATAGCAAGGATTAGCATGTTTTCAATCATCATCATCCTCTTGATACCCATAATATTAATGATACCCACCTAGTAAAGACTTCATGACATAATATAGATATTTAGAACTATCTCTAGCCTACGGTAAGCATTCAATAAGTTATAGCTATTTATTATTATTATTTAAGGATTACTCCTTTTATTTCACCAATGAGGAAACTGAAGTTTACAAAGTCCCAAGAGTTCTCTTATCTAATAACCGACAGAACCAGAGTCACATCCAAGTCCTTTTGTCTCCAAAAATCTGTGCTTTTCCCTCTACTTATCCTATATGACTTTGCTTCCAAGCATTTTTACCTAAACAACCAGGAAATAAAATTTAAAATTCATAATCACCAAGTACTTACTGAGCACTTTACTGTTCAAGAAACACATTGGAGTGGAAAGGATATCTTCTACCATTTATTGAGCACTTGTGTGGCAAGGATTGTGTTATCTCATTTAATACTCACAATAGCCCTGTGAAAGAGGAAATAGTATAACCTCTTCTTGCAAATAAAGAGCATGAGTCTTGGAGCAGTTAAATAAGTGTCTCTAGAGACATGGGCTCAGACTACAAAAGAGAATAATTACTAGAGTGACACGGGAGGACAGGGTGGCTGTTTCAGGTGGCAGTTTCGGCTTTCATCTTGGTGATGCTCAGTATTGGCATTTAGCATTTACCAGCTCACCTGGAGACATGAGCTGGTGGCCAAAATTTTTTTCTTATCCATTTCTTTCCAGCTTTATTGAGGTATGATCGACAAGTAAACATTGTACATATTTAAGGCATACGACATGATGTTTTGCTACAAGGAAGCTACAGCTGCGTAGAGGAAGCTTAAATTCCATCTAGAATTTTCCCTGGAAATTTTCTCCTTCCTTTATCCTTCCCTCGCTCCTTTCTTCATTTCTCCATTTCTTTCTCCCTCCCTTCCTTCCTTTCTCTCTTCCATCTTGTCTGCAAAGAGATGACCTGAATTCAGATCCAAAGCAGCTTTGTAAACAAGGTTGTCAAGAACTGCAAGATGACTCACTTCAGAGTTTACAGAAACAAGCAGAAATAACTCCACTAGAAGTAGCAGATGGTGACTTTTCTGGTTTTCCTTTGTTTAGTCAACTTTCAGTGCGAATTGTGCAAGATGCCTTCACTTGCATGTCCCTAGAGACCTCTGTTATAACTCTACTACCTTATATTGCAACTTATCTGTTTGTATGATCTATACTATGCTGTATGCACCTCAAGGGTTGGCACTAGGCCTTTCAACAGTTAAAACGGTATGGAATATTTATTCTTTGAAAAATAGTGATGAACCCAGTAAATAGGTAACAACAGAGTGGTCAAGAGGGTGAGGTCTGAAGTTAGCATGCCTAGGATTGAAATTTGGCTTTGTCCATTACCAGCATAATGACCACAGGCAAATTATTTAACTTCTCTGAGCCTCAGTTTCCACATTCCTAAAATAGAGGTAATAGAATCTCTTTCTTGGGGCTATTAAGAGGATTAAACATGCAGCATCAAGTACATGTAGCATATGATGCTGTTCCCTTTTCTTGGAATACTATTTCCCCAGATATCTGCAAGGAAAATTCCTTCAAGAATCTGCTTGGGCGTCATCTTTTCAATGAGCCATACCCTGACCATCTCATCTAAATTGCAAAGCCCTCCACCCCTACCCTGGCCTCCCAATTCTCTTGCTCTGATTTTACTTTTTTATAGCACGTTTCACCTTCTAACATACTATATAATTTACTTATTCATTATGTGCTACTTACTAAGCCAGAAATTTGATATTCAGGACTTAACGAAATTCCGTTTTAAAACAGCTTGTATCTGATTACCTGTCTGACCACTTACTGAAGTGTGACATTAGCATGTAATGACTGAGGTTGGCTTCATTTGAAATAACTCCTTGAACACTAAATCTTCTTAATATTTGTTCCTGAAAAGCTAAAAGAATACTTCCCAAGAGGTTTGCGTGCAGGGTTATTTGCAAATGTTAGTTTCAAACATTCCAGCTAGCCGGCCACTTTTGGTCATGGCTGGGTAGCTCCTGCATGACTACCTTCCTCAAAACAACAACATAAACTCTGGAAAGGATATCAGAAACAATTACCTGAAGGTACTGGAAAGTCACCAAAAACAGGCAGATTCTGGAGGGCGATTGATACTTGGAAAAAGGAAACACCACTAGGTGAGTTTCCTGATTTTACGGCAAGCCACAGTGTTACTGGCTTGAAGAACTAGAGGACAGATTTCAGAGCAATTACAGGAAGAGGTGAGAGACTCTGGATGAAAAGAACAGAGAGACAGAGCCATAAATTCTGCGTACAACCTTTGCTCAAATTTCTGGCTGATTTCTAAACTATACACACTTAGTTTAGTGGCAAACTATTAACAGCTCATTCAAAGCTAAAATTTCAGCTGCTACCCACTGTAGGGAGACAAAAGTCTACAGTTGAGTTCAGCCAACTTAACTGATAAAACAAAAAACAAAAGTCAATACTGCCCAGAGGAATATAACAAGAGTCTAGACAGTATATCATTCACAATTTCTAGGATATAATCCCAAATTATGACATTTAAAGAAGCAAGAAAATGTGATTCATAGTGAGAAGAGACAATCAATGGAGATTGACTCTGAGATGGCCCAGATTTTGAAACTCTTGGACAACAATTTTAAATCAGCTACTATTCTCCTAATCAACTAAAAGACAGAAAGTATCAGCAAAATATAGAAACCATAACATTCGAATGGAAATTTTATAACTTAAAAATGTAATACATGCAATACAAAGTCACTGGATAAGTTTAACATCAGATTGGAGATGAAAATCGTCAATTAATTTAAAGATAAACCCATAGAAATAGTCTAATGTGAAGAACAGTGATAAAAAAGTTTTAAATATGAACAAAGCCTCAGAGACTTATGAGGCAATATCAAAAGTTTCAATATACATTTCATTGGACTCAGAAGGAAAGGAGTGATAGAATAGGACATAAAATATTGTAAAGAAATAATGATTGAAATTTTGGTGAACCAAAATTGGTGAAAGATAAATTTACGTATTCAAGAAACTCAACAAACACCAAGAAAGATAAATAAAAAGAAAATCATATCTAAGGTTATCACAGGCAAATTGAAGAAAACCAAAAATAAAGAGAATATCTTGAAGGAAGCCAGATGAAAATGACACATTATATACACAGGAACAATGATTGGAATTAACATTGACTTCTTGTCAGAAATAAGAGACCAGAAGATGACAGAACACCTTTAAAGCATGGCAAAACGGTCAATACAGAATTTTATATCTACCAAAATACTCTTCAAAAATAAGGCAAAATAAGACATTTTCAGATAAAAGAAAACTAAGAGAACTTATTGGTAGCACACTTGTGTGACAAGAAATGCAGAAGAAAATTCTTCAGGCTAAAAGGAAAATGATACCAGATAGAAACATTGACCTTTGGGAACTGATGAAGACAACTGAAAATGGTAAATATGGAGGTAACTGTGAAACATTCTTTCTTCCTTTTAAATTCTTTAAAAATTTATGTAACTAACCCCAAATGGTAATATGGTGATATACAGTGAGCAACACGTGCCCTGTACTATTGAGTTAGTAACATAATTGTAGCATAAAGCATGTAGGAAAGTATATCTTTATGGTTGTATACATTTTGCATGAGGGTACTACAGTAACTCATAGTAGACTGTGAAATGTTAAGGATGTCTATTGTAATTTACATATTTATGTCTATTGTAATTATGTAATTTGACACTTAAAAAATAATGCAAAGAGGTGTAAGTTAAAAGCCAATAGATAAATTAAAATGGGATTCTAAAAACTTTGCAACTACTTTAAAAGAAGATAGGATGGGAGTAACAGAGAAAAAAAAGGAACAAAACAGAAAAAAGTAAAATGATAGGAATAAATCCAACTATATCAATAATAATTTAAATATTGATGAATTAACCACTTTAAAAGACAAGGATAGTCAAAATAGATTTAAAAAGCAAGACTCAATATTGCTATTGGCAATGGATGCATTTTAGATATAAAGACAAGTATACTTTGAAAATAAAAAGATGGAAATAGTCACATCAAGCCAACAGGAAGCATAAGAAGATGAGAAGCCTATATCAAACACCCAGACTAGAAAACCTTTACACACTCTGGAACCCCTTGAAATTTCAAGTTTGGATTTCTTTTTTTTTTTGTTTTTTGCCCCAGATTTATTGAGATATAATTGACATATAACATTGTGCAAGTGTAAGGTATACAGCATGATGGTTTGATACACACATATATTGTGAAACAATTAACACAGTAGGGTGAGTTAACACATTCACCATCTCACATAACTGCTATTTTTTTTGTAGTGAGAATGTTTAAAATCTACTCTCTCAGCAACTTTCAAACATATAGTACAGTATTGTTAACTACTATAGTCACCATGCTGTAAACTAGATCCTCAAAATTCATTCATTTTATAACTAATGAAAATTTGTACCTTTTAACCAACATCACTGCATTTCCCTGGTTCCCCAGCCCCTAACAACCACCATTCTATCTTCTATTTCAATGAGTTCAGCCTTTTGGGATTCCACGTATAAGTGATGTCATGCGGTATTTGTCTTTCTCTGTCTGACTTTTATTAGCATGATGCCTTCAAGGTCTATCCATGATGCTGCAAATGTCCAGCCTTCTTTTATGGCTGAATAATATTTCAGTGTGTGTGTGTGTGTAGGGGTGTGTGTGCGTGTGGGTGTGTGTGTATCATATCTTCTTTATCCACTCATCCATTGATGGACACTTAGGCAGTTTCCATGTCTTGGCTATTGTGAATAATGATGCAATGAACAAGGGAGTACAGACATCTCTTTGAGATAGTGATTTTATTTCCTTTGTGTATATACTCAAAAGTGGGATTGCTGGATCATATGGTAGTTCTATTGTTGAGCTTTTTGAGGAACTTTCCTGCTATTTTCCACAGTGGCTATACCAATTCACCTTCTCACCATCAGTGCCCAAGTACGCTTTTCTCCACATCCTCACCAAAGCTTATCTCTCATTTTTCTGATAATGGACATTCTAACAGGTGTGAGGTGAACTCAAAACCTCATTATGGTTTTGATCAGCATTTTCCCTGATGATTAGTGTTGTTGAGCATCTTCTCACGTACTTATTGGCCATGTTTGTATGTATTCTTTGGAAAAATGTCTATTTAGGTCCTCTGCCCACTTTTAAATTGAATTATTTGTTTTTTGGCTGAGTTGTTTAAATTACATATGCGTTTTAGATATTAGCCACTTATTAGCATTGAAAGTATTTTCTCCCATTCCACTGGTTGCCTCTTCATTTTATTGCTTGTTTCTTTTGCTGTGCAGAAGCATTTTAGTTTTCTGTAGTCCTACTTGTTTATTTTTGCATTTGCTGCTTGTGCTTTTGACGTCATATCCAAAAGATCATTGTCAAGACCATGTCAAGGAGACTTTTCCCATTGTTTTCTTCTGGGAGTTTTATGGTTTCAGGTCTTGTATTTAAGCCTTTAATCCAATTTGAGTTAATTTTTGTGAGTGGTATAAAATAAGGGTCCAATTTTGTTCCTTTGCATGTGGATATTCAGCTTTCCCAGTACCATTTATTGAAGAGACTATCATTTCCCCATTGAGTATTCTTTGCTCCCTTGTCAGATATTAGTTGACTGTATTGCATGGATTTATTTCTGGGCTCTCAAGTCTGTTCCGTTGGTCTTTTCTCTATTTTTACGCCAGTACCATACTGTTTCCATGACAGTTTTGTAATATAGTTTGAAATCAGGAAGTGTGATGCTTCCAGCTTTGTTCTCTTTTCTCAGAATTGCTTTGGCTCTTGGGGGCCTTTTTTGATTCCACATGAATTTTAGGGTTATTTTTTTCTATTTTCGTAAAAAATGTCATTAGAATTTTGATAGGGTTTGCATTGAATCTATAGATGGTTTTTTGGAAATATGGACATTTTATCAATATTAATTCTTCCAATCTGTGAATGCAGGATCTCTTTCCATTTACTATGTTTTCTTCAAATTCTTTCATCAATGTCATAGTTTTCAGTGTACAGATCTTTCACCTCCTCGGTTAAATTCAGTCCTAAGCATTTTGTCTTTGTGATGCTACCATAAGTGGGATTGTTTTCTTTCTTTCTTTTTCTATGTTTTTTTTTAGGTAGTTCATTGTTATTGTGCTGAAATGCAACTGATTCTGGTATGTTGGTGTCTGTGCATCTGAAGGAGCAAACGCCTTTTCCAATCTTTACAGACTGGTTTTGGCGGGTAAAAACCTCCTCCTCTCAGGTCCCTGGGCTTGTGGGATGACCTCCAGAACTGCAGTCGTGCTGGAGTGGAGCTGGTTTCAAGGCTGCCACTGGCTGGGCAGTGGGGTCTGCCATTGACAGGCTTGTTACCAAGGGCTAGGGTTGGCATGGATCCTGTCTGTGTCTCTGGGAGGATGGGACTAGGGTGGTGCAGAGACAAGGATCTGTTTCAGGGTCTCATTTGAGTTCAGTTACTGGGCCTATTACCAGGTATGTGGACAGGTATGGCTCCTGCTGGGTCCCTGGGAGAGCTCCTTCCTAGTCACTAACTGGGTGTCTGAGTGGATAGGATTGGCCCTGGTCTATGGCTGACAAGAGCTAGAACCAAGGCACAGGTCTATTTCAGGTTGCACAGCCAAAACTGAGGTCTGCAGACCTGGCTCTGGAGGCATGGATGGGCGTGTCTCCCACCAGTTCCCTGGATGGACTGGAGAGCTCCCTGACTGAGTCTGGAGGGGCTGGAGCCAAGGATGGAGACTTGTCAGGATATCCAGATGTGCAGACAGGAGTGTGTCCTGCTGGGTTCTTGTGCCAGCAGAACCGTTTGAGGACTATGGCTGGACCGTCTGGAGCCTCATTTCAGGGCCCTTTCAAAACCTACAGTCTGACTGAGTTTCATGGGTTTACCTCTAAGGGCTCCCAGACCACAGCTGAGAGGGGCTGAAACCAGTTCACTGGCCACTTCAGGGTCCACAGCCAGGACTGAGCTCTGTGTGCTTATTACCCAATGCATGGATGGATATGAAGCCTCCTGAGTCCCTTGGTAGGTGGCGTTGGGGACAGCATGCAGCCAAATAGGGCTGTAGCTGAGGCCTCTGGAGTATGGAGCTGGTTCTATGGACCCGGTTGATGAGGCAGTCACCCGGGTGCAGGCATATGTTCTTAAAACAGCTCTCCTTGGTCTTAGACCACACCAGGTTATCACAATCTCCTACTTGGTTCCCAAAGCTCCCACAAAGGCACTTTTGTCCATGGGTGGATGCCAAATTACTGTTGTTCAGAGAGGACATGAGAGGGGGACATTTTATTTAGCCATCTTGCTGTCGTCACTCTCCATAATCTTGGTTTTTTGATCTAGCCTTTTCTATGGTGTATTAGGTTTCTCGACAAAAACAGAACCAATAGAATGTATGTGTGTGTATATATATATATAAAGATATTTACTATAAGGAATGGGCTCACACAATTATGGAGGACGGCAAGTCCAAATCTTTAGTGCGAGTCAGGAGGTTTGAGACCCAGGAAAGCTGATGATGCTGGTCTTTTTTATTCTATTCAGGACTTCAACTGATTGGATGAGGCCCACCCACATTAAGTAGGGCAATTTACTTACTCAAACTTCACCAGTTTAATTGCTAATCTTATCCAAAACACCCTCCAAGTTGACACACAAAATTAACCACTATATATGGCAAAAGTCTGCTAGCAGGGTAAGGAAGGGACTCTGGGGCCAGGTAGTTCTGAATTTAAATTCTGACTCTGTGGGACGTTAGGCAAGTTTATTAAGATCTCTGAGACTCATTTGCTTTATCTGTATGGTTAAGATAGAAATGTCCTTGAAACATATAGTTGCTAAAAAGATTAAAATGTGATACACACCTAACACAATATCTGGTACATGGAATGCATTTAATAAATATTAGATATTTTCTTTCCTTATTCCCAATTTTCTATAGTTTTCAAATGCCAATGATATTATCTACAAATACTTGTTCTTTGTCTTATTCAGGAATTAATTAGCTGTAAACTAATAAAAACTCATTGAAGTTAGCTCAATTAAGAAAAAAGTGGGGAAGTGAGGGGTATTATAATGTTATGAGAAGCACTCTTACATATTTCTTTAAAAAGGATATTTGGTTCAGCTGAACCTCATTGGGAAGGAACTGGCAACTGAACTTTGCATCTGTGGGTGTCTGCCCCATTAATTTCTATAGGAGAAATTAATTTCCGAATGAGAGAATGCCTCTCATTTCTACTTCACTCATTGCTTCTGTCCTTCAATTCAGTTTGCATCCAGTTTAGATCAGAACTAACTTTACCCCAGCTTGGCATGAGCTTAGTTCTCTCAAGAGTGAGAATTTGAATGGTTGTAGACCAGCCAATAGATTTTCTAACATTGACTCAAGTATCCATCCTAGTCCAACCAGGGGTATGACATGGCACAAGCATAATTATTTGGTTTTGCCTGGCAGGGAAGAGGGTGGTAGAAAAGAGACTTCTATGGGTGTGTACACCCCAGGGCATGTTGACCAATGCTCCATCTCCCTCACTTTCCACCCTACAAATATTGGCCATTGTTTTTAAATTTCAGAAGGATGAATACTGTTTACTCTCTCACAGAGAAGTTTTCCTTTCCTTAGACTTCCTCCAGAGAAGAAAATTCTGTTTTCCTAAGAGAAATGTTTTACTTCCCCAAGCTGAGATAACTTGAGTTTATTGACCCTAATTTTAATAAGTCATCTTAAAAACTGTTTGAGCTGACATTCTCCCAGGAGACAGAGCCTTGTGGGCTTACTTTCTTACTTATTGCTGTGCCACTTAATTTAATTATGTCATCTTGTCATTGCTACACATAATCTCAGGGGGCCCTTGGAAATCAGGCCATGCTGAATGCTTTGCCATCCAGTCATCTCATTCTCTTCTCATCAAATCATAACTCTCTTTGCCCTGATGCTGGTTATATACAGTAGCCATCCCAAGATGGCATGGTTATGGCCATGCTGACAAAATCAAATGGAGATTTAATTCAAATGGAGATGGATTTTACCTGATCAATTTTATCCATTTCAGTGGCCAGTTCAGTTAATCAGAGCAGGAAGAAAAACATCTCTTTTCCTCAAAGATTTGTCTTTGGTCTAAATAGCTCATGTCACCTCTTTATATCTTCTCTTTGCTTGACAGATACACCTATTCTTTCTTAAGCCACAGAGCTTTTTAGCTAGGCAGCTTAATAATCTTTCAACTTTAGCCACCAGTTTTACTGAGAAGAAAATTTTCATGGGTAAAATCATTCATTCTAGAGTACACAAAGCCAAAATTGAATCTGGCATCTTACTGTATGAGACCAAAGGTTACATGGAAAAGATATACATACTATGCAAATATATTTTCAGTTTTTCTTTGTAGCCGTCATAAAGCTTGACCTCCCCTTAAGTAATGTGCTTGGGTTTGAGATAGGTTAATTCAATGAAAGCCCTGCTTTCTTTTCTGAAGGCATCTGACATGCTCACTCGGAGTGGCCAAATGCTGATATGTTATTGACACTGCCGTGGAGCAGTGTAATCTGACTCGTTTATCAGTTTTTGCTCAGGAGGAGCTGGAGCTGAGCTAATTTAGAGTCTGAATTATCTCTGACCCTCAGAGCCAGATGGCAAGTTCCTGTGAAGGTGGGAAATGTTGCTTCCAGCCATTATTGGAAAATAACCTCCACACCTGCCGTAGCCTACGGAGCAGATGATAAAAACAGAACACGCTCCAGTCCTGCCACCAACCCATGGCTGCAAACAAACCCCCCACAGCCAGAATCAAATTCAGCTCAAAATGAAGAAGGCATCGCCCCTTTGCTTACAAGTCCCATTTGACCCAAACTCTCTCAAATACTAACTCTATATATTCAAAAAGAAAAGTTGGGTTAGCTATCGCTTTCCATCCAGGTGCTTAAGTAAGTCTTTTCTTTTTCTTGTCGTTGTGAAACGGCATGGTCAAAAACAGAGAAGAATGGGCGAACACTCATGCGTAGGTTTACGAGAGTATTATTAAAGAGAAGGCATTACTTTGCTTCAAAGGTGGAGATTTACAATACCTGTATAATGTTTCTAAAAGGGATAATGAAAGCTTTGGCCAGCGTTCTACTTCTTGCCCTGATGGAGGTTTTTTGACTTGCACGTGTATGTTAAAACACACACACAATATATATTTGTAATGCGTGAATTCTATATATCCTGCCTGCTTCTTGAGATTATTAAGAGTGATTTATTCATTTTCTTACTTAATAACTACATTTCTTTGAAAGGATACAAACATGGAGAAGACATGGTCTAGTCTGTGAGGGAATTCATCTTAGAGAAAGAATTAAATTAAATAATGATACAGAGAGTAACTCATATTATTTAAGAAAGTTGTCATTGTATCAATATGTCTTTGTAATTGTGGGCCTTTTATTTTCGTGCAGAAATGCTATGTATAGGCACTTTCAAAATTATTGGAGCAGGATGGTTTATAGCAATGTCATATTATAATGACTAGGTTTTATGTGTAGCAAAATCTGACCGCTATTTATTTTTGCCTTTTATAGAGTTGCTTCCTCTCATAGGTACTTTTTAAATACAGAATCATATATAACTCTTATAAAATTTTCTTTGAGAAGACCTCAAGTTGACACGTTTTCAAGCCCAACTCTAGAGAAGCATCTCAAGGAAGTCATAAAATTTTTTAAAAGCCATATAGGAATGCTCTAGGTGATTTCTGCCATATTAAATAAATACGTCCAGGAAGTTCTTCATAGGCCATCCTTCCCCGTCTGCCAAGGGAAAACAAAATGTTAAATCCAACAAGAGAATGAGGACTTGAGGCTGCTGCTTTTTTTTTCCTTCCAAGAGGGATAGCTCTTAATCAGAGTGCATTCTCCATTCAAAATAATCTGTGAAGACTGGCGTGAAAATGCAGATTCCTAATTGAACAAAGACAATTATTTCCAGATTGAAGTACAGTGGTGAATAGCTCTGTGCTCCAATTATCGTCAGACTTTTATTTCAAATGGGAGGCTGAAATCACAGATGAGTTAGCCTTAATTGGGAGAAATGGCTGAAATTGTACTTTTAATACCCTACTGTAACATCGTCTATGTAGGTCATCTTTTCTCATGTATACGTGACAGTGTCCTGTTTATGTCCATTTGGGACAGCAAGCTGTAATGGTGAGAAGCTATCCCTTTTCTCAAACAAAGGTAAAACCATCCAGAAGTTAATCAGAGCCATAAAACTGTCTAGTTTTTAAATAAAGGAATGGAAGAGTGCACTCTCTATTATAGCTATGTGCAAAATCAGAGACTAACATGAAAATCTAACTCAAGAAAGATAGTGTTAGTTCAAGCAAGATTTTCCTTGACCCTGACTATCCCTTCATAATATATCCACTTAAAAACTATCAGAGGTTACCTCAGTCAGGAATACACGGGACCCTCAAATTAGGGCAGGTCTAACAGATTAAGAAAAGATGATTGGAAAAAAAAGACTTAAATATGAAGGATTGACAAAGTCTGTGCTTCTCAAACAACCAGTAAGTGCTCAGGGATGCCGTGTGGTTGACTTGGAGGTGGTGTTGGTTGGGAGAGATCAGGGTATAGAAAGTTTGTTAGTAATCATTTCTCTTCTCAGGTCTTCTTTCCCTCCATCTGGGTACCCTGGACTCAGATGTGTGAAGCCATGCCACCAACCACCAGGAATCATTTGCATTTGTGTAGAAGTTCTCAGTTTTCAAAGGGATTTCACAAACTGTTTTTCATTTGGTTCTCATCTCTCAGAGCTAGGTGTGGTGGATACCGTCATCTCTGTTTACGGATGAAGAAACCAAGGCCCAGACCCTTGCTTAGGGTTACAGACGGAATGAGTGTAGAGATGAGATTAGGACCCAGCCTTTGATTAACCATAAGGAACCCAATGTGTAGCATGTCCCTGGAGGAATTGTAAATGACTTTGACACCTTAGCCTGAGGGCCACAACATCAGGCCATAGAAACAATAATAAAAACACTTGTGCAGTCTGTCATCTTACATTCATCGGCTTTCACAATTCGCGAGATATTTATTGTTATCCCCATTTTGCAGACATGGAAACTGGGGTGCACAGAGAATAAATGACTTTTCCAAAGTCACACCACTAGTTAAGTGCTGGAGCTAAGCCCAAACGCAGACTCACTGATTCCATATCCTATGCCTTTTTTCTTTTCACCAGGAGAGACTCAGGTTTTTACCTCCATCCCTTCTGCTGCTGGTCACAGAATTTATTCATTCATTCAACAAAAATCACTGCAGTGGACAAAACAGACCCAAACCCCTGCCCCTATAGAGCTTACATCCCAGTAGGAGAGACAGACAATACACAGAGTAATTAAAAAGATACCGTATGTTTGATGGTGGTAAGCAGGATAGAGAAAAATTAAGCTGGAAAGGATTTGCTGGGGACAGAGAAGTTGCAATTTTAGATCAGGTGGCCCACGGAGCCTTTACTGAAAGGTGGCTTTTGAGCAAAGACTGGAAGGAGGTGACGAGTGAACCTGCAGGTATCCACATTTCAGGCAGAGGGAGAAGCAAAGTGTCCTGAGCCCCATGCTCACCTGGCTTGTTCAAGGAATAACACAGAAGCCAATGTGGCTGGAGCTGAATGGGCAAGGGGCGAAGTCACAAGGAAGGAGGTCAAAGGATAACAGGAGGTCAAACAGAGCCAGGCTTCAGGCAAGCGCAAGGACTTTTCTGAGTGAAATGAAGCTCCTGGAGGATTTTGAGTAAAGGATATTATCATCTGACTTTTGTCAAAAGTATAGCTCTAGATTTGTGCTGAGAACAAGGGTCCAGGACAGAAGCAGGAAAATCAATCAGGAGGCAAGTGATGACTTTGGCTCAGGCTCAGGAGATGGTGAGAAATGGTCAGAAAGATGAGAAATAGAGCTGGCTCTCCCCCTGTTGCTATCTATTAGCCTTGGCCACCAAGTATCTTGGAGACACGAGTGGGAAAGAGCCCTCACAGGAAAATGCTGTGGCTGGCAGCCACAGGAGTGCATTGCTCAGATGTCCGTTCAAGAAAGAACCTGCTGTGAGGAGAGGAGTTAGCCGACAGTCTCTGGCTGCTGTGCCTTTGATCCAGTGCAGCAGCACTAACTGAGGCCACACTCTCCCCAGGCTACTCCCGGCCAGTGACAGAGGCCAGCGAGGCCCTGGAGCCAGGCTCCTTCCTAAGGCAGGGCTCCTCTAACAGGCAGTCTTTACTCTGGGCCAAGACTTCCCCAGGGCTGCAACACAGTCTGAGGCTCTTCCTTTGCCACCTCTCTTCCCTCACAGATGTCACACCTCCGCTATGGTCTGAAGGTCTCCTTGCCTATTCCTCCTCTCTCTCCCTTTTATCCTTCATAGGCATTTCCCATCAATAAATCTCCTGCATTTCAAATTCCATTTTAGCATCTACTTCTCAGAGGACCCAGACTGACACACTTAGTCTTTCTCATCAGTCTCGGGTTTCAGTAGTTCTGTCTTTCTCTCTTCTGAGGTTCTTGGAACCCCAATTGGCATATCCAATTATTTGCTCTAGCCAATAGCAAAAATTATACTACTACTACCAATAATAAACATAAGCTGAGCTCTTACTGTGTGCCAAAAACTGTGCTAAGTGCTTCACATAGAGTATATCTTCTTAATCTTTACTACAACCCAATGAAGAATGTACTATTTTACATATAAAGAAACCGAGTCTTAGAAAGGTTAATGGATTTGCCCAAATTCAAATGGCCGGCAGATGAAAGAGTTGGCATTGAACTTGGGCAGCCAGGGGTTGGAATCTAAGTTCTTGTTACTGTATCAATCTTAGGACAGGGTCCTCTCACTGCCCTGATCCACTAGCTTCGTGCTTCTTGGCTATTTGATGCCAGACTCCAAACATCAACCTGAGATTTTGACCAAACTTGTCCTTGGAACTCAGCAAGAAGTAGGGTACCATCCCTGTAGTTAGACTTTCCCTCAACTTCCCAGAGTCACACAATTCCATCTCTCCGGAAGAGAAGTGTTCTCATTTCTCTACAAATATTCGTCTGCTGCCTGGCTAGTGTCTTTGTTACCACATTTCATCATTGATCTTTTATTAAGTGACAACTATTTCATAAACTATCATGGGGTGAAGGAAAGAGCCCTGAATTGGGATCAGAACACCTGATTTCTGGTCCCAGCTCCCATACTAAGGCAGTTCAAGACGTTTTCAGTTGCAAGTAACAAAATTCCATCTGACCTAGCTAAAGCAAAGAGGGAATTTACTTGCTATGCAAACTGGGGGGTCCAAAGGGTGGCTCTAATTTCAGACACAACTGTGTCCAGGGCCTTAAATAAGAGCATTAGGGCTCTGTCTCTCTCACGGCATCTATCAGCAATGTCAGCCACTGTTGGGCTTTATTCTTGGTAGTCTCATTTTATTTGACATTTTATTGGGGGAGATGGCTCACCCCAACTTCTTCCTATATTTTCCTTAACACTAGAGATCACAGAAAAAGAAACTCTCTCTCAGTACCCATCTACTTCTCTAAACAAAGGATTTAATTGGTCCATTTGGGACAGACGCTTAACCGTGAACCAGTCATTGGGTCCAGGATAATGATGTATTCTGATGGGCCAGCCTGGATCACGAGTGCATCTCTGCACTGTGGGAAATGCAGGACCAAGTGATGACACATCTCATCAGTAGGAGACATTTCTTTCTGTAATAAAAATGAAAAAGATGGTGGACAAGTAAATGTAACAACTCTATACAACAACTCAAAAAGTTCTTCCAAATATAAAACACACGCATGCCCCTCACCTAGGCAGGCAACCCCAAAGGTCATCTATTTTCCACATCCAGCTCAAAGTCTCAAACTTCTGGGTGATGTGTAGTCCTCTTCATCGGGTCCAAATTTGGCTCCTTGTGATCCAGCAAGTTAAAACTAAATGCAAGTTATCCGACCCTGTGTATCTCCTCTTCCACCACATACACACATGTAAAACACTCAGTATACCATTCAGCAAAAAGCCTCCATTCAAGACAGAGAGGTACGGTAAACTAGCAGCCTCCAGTCTGTAGCCATGATGAAATGCTTGACCTGGTAGTGGAGGAAGTTCCCTGATTTGATCCTGGATTTACATTCTAGGATCTATTTGCTCGCAACTGGTTCTAAGAGCCAGTAACCAAACCCAAAGTTCTTTCCTAGACATGTTGTTAAAGCTTGCTTTATTTATTTATTTTCTCACCTTCTACCTCTCTCTTCATCTCAACTTAGTGTTGGCTAACGGCAGGCCATCGCGAGCAATAGTCACGGCTAGGAAGCCAACACAATCTGAATTCTGCCACAAACCAAAGTCCTCCTGGTAAACTGCGAAATCTCTGGGGTCTTTTGTCATTTAACATCTTTCTATTATTTCCTGCCGTTTGGGGTCCAGAGGTAGATAGCTCTTCATCTCTGTGAGGTTCCCTATTTCTGGACCCTCTCTCTGTTCTCTTTTTTTCCTTTGCAACTCTTGCCTGAGTGCATGTCTTTTTGGGGTCCTTGGAAAATATCTGGAATCAGCTAACACACACTAACATCTGGATCTTCCAAATTCTTTGCCTAGAGATACAGGCTCCAAAGATGTTGTTTTGCCTTCCAGTTGCTGCAGGCAACAGTTTTATCAAGCAATTCCTTTAGCACCAGGGATTTCTGGTCTCTGGCAGCTCTGCTTCCTTACCATCTGACAGTCAAATGCTAAGCCATTGCCATATAGTTTAGATTTTGATCACAACATTACACCACTTCAAGTATTAGTAGGGTAAGTTACACTGCTGTGACAAATACGTCTAAAAATATGTAATGGCTCAAACACTATAGAGGTTTATTTCTCACTTATATACCAGTCTGGGATTAATGTTCCTACCTCTTGGATGTCTCTCCTCCATGTGGTCATTTAGGGACTTGGGTTCTTTAGATTATTTTCATCTCATGGATCCACTATCCCTTAAAGCTTTGTTATCATCTTTATTCAATCAATAGAATGGAAAAAAAGAGAGCACAGAAGGACCTACCCACTTCTTAAAAGCTTTAGCTTAGAAATGGCTTACATCCCTTCCACTTCCACTCCATTGACTAGAATTTAGTCACTAGGGCTCACTTAACGGCAAAAGAGACTGGGAAATGTAGTCTAGCTATATGGCCAGGAAGAAAAGGAAACAGATCATTGGTTAACAGGTAGGAGTCATGCTAAGTAAAGAAAAAGTGTGTCTAAAGGGAGGGAGTATTTAACTCTGCCAGTTGAAGTTTAGGGACCAAAGATGTTGAGGACTAATATGTAACTAAGTGACTTGGATAGCTGGTGATTTTAGTGAGAGTTTCTATGAAATTAATCAAATACAAGCTGGATTGCCAGAGATTGAGAAATGAGTGGGAGGTGAAGCAATGGAGGAAGAAAATGTTGTCAGGACCCTTGGGTGTCAAGGAAAAAACTGGGAAAGGTGGAAGTTGGGGTAGACAAAGGATTTTAATCTTTTTTAATTGAAAGGACTCAAGTATATGTAAATGTTGATGGGGAAGGTACCAACAGAGAGGGAGATATTTGTAATTTAGCAAAAAGAAGGAGTAACAATGGTGTCAGGACCCTGAAAGAAGGGAGCAACAACCTTACAGAGTACAAGTCATCTCTCTCGCTCACTTTTACTCTCATTCTCATTCTTACCCTTGCTTTCTTTTTATTCATTCTCTTCACAGTTTTGGACACAATATCATCCCTTGTCAAATGAGAAAAAGATGAAAATAATGGTCATTTTCACCTTACAAATGTATGCAACAAACTTGTTACTGGCTCCTCCTCCTAAAATATGCAACAAACAGGAAAATCAAATTAGTACTTCTTGAAGATGTCATGTCATTTTAGGATAATCTGTGTTATTGAGCATCTGCTATATGCAAGATTCAGAGCTAAACATTATCTCATGATCCACCCAACAATTCCATAAGGAAGATATTAACTCTAATTTTTACAGGTGAGGGAACTTAGGCTCACATAATCATTCATTAATCAGTCCAGGAAATAGAACTCTCTACTTATTTTAAGCAGAAATAGATGTCATTTAGGGATCTGGTCGGTTAGTAAATCACTGTGAGAGTTGAAGAAGAGAATGCCAGGCAGGGCCTCCAATATTGAGTCCCAGAAAACTGGCAATGAGCAGTTTGTCACCTTTGCCACAGCCCCTGAAACTGTTGATTCAAGAACATACTATAGTGATTGGGATGGCCACCACTGCTGCCGCCACTTAGCATCCAGAAAGTAAACTGTACATTGGAATGTCGCTTCAGGAAAAATCAAAAAAGGTCCCCGGGACTTTGCTTGCTGACAACAAAGGCTAAAACAACACTAGCCACGCCTCACTTCCACATTCCAAATCTTATACGAGTGCATCTAACTGGTGAAATTTAATTTGCATCCAGAAAGGAGCTTTAAGGGAGTCTGAGAAATACAGTATTTAGCTTTCTAGCCTGAATAGTAACAGGAAGCACACAGCATAAGGTTGAAATGGATGCTAAGGACCGATTCACCACAAACACCAGAGATGGTTATCAATAACCTGGGATGAAAACAAAATGTTCCTATTTTCATGTTGTCCCCAGTCTATGGAAGAATTTCCCCATCTGGAGTTGAACAACATTGTTCTGTAGAATGTTAATAGTTTTGCCATAAAAATGCACTTGGGAAGCTCTAGTTTATACCAAGTAAAACGTGTTTTTTTTACTACAGGACTTCTTGGAAACTTTAATATGTCTGTAGGTTATGTATTGCCACAATAATGCTAAGTAACTTATATCATAACTTGATGGCTTAAAACAACACCATTTATTATTGCTCATAAGTCTATCAGTTGGCTAGATGGTGCTGCAGCTCTTGGCCAGGCATCCTCACAAGTCTGAGAATTGGCTGGCTGTTGACTGCTCTAGCATGGCCTCCACTGGGGTGACAACATCAGGCTGGTTCTGCTCCATGTGTTGCATCTTCCAGCAGGCGAGCTGAAAGAGAAAGGCAAGGAGCAGGAGAGGGAATGGCAACGCACAGAATGTCAAGTCTGCTTACAGCTTATTATCCCAAGTCAGTCATATAGCCAAACAAAGGATAGATCAAGGGGTAAGGGAATATACTCCACCTTTTGATAGAAGGACCTGCAAAATCCCATTGTAAAGGACATGGGTGTAGGGAGAACAGAATAATTGGGAATATTAATTCAATTACTCTACCATAATATGCTAATATGCACTATAATTCTTCAAGAGAGGGATAAAATCTGAAGCACTTTCCAAACTTATTTGACTAGGGAATACTCTTTTATGGAGAATCTCCTGGGAACATCAATTCTGGAAAAACAAAATTATTGCAAAGTTAACTTGTGCACATTTATTTACATATCATATCCCTTTCCTCAAACACATATCTATGTTTTTAAGAGAAAGAAGAAAAACTGTTTCCCTTAAATGATTTAATTATATTCTTTGGGCTTGGAGGGTATAGTGCTGGGGAACCATCCTATCTGCTATCAACAGGTAGTAGACTTTCTAGATGAAAGGCGTTTCCTATTACAAAGGGTTAAATCAAAAGAGCAGAAACTATTTAGGCCAGGAAATAAAGTATATCTAGTGTAAAGGCGTGTTATGGGTTGAATTGTGTCCCTCTAAAAAAGACATGTTGGAGTCCTAACTCTCAGTATCTCAGAATATGACCATATTTGGAGATAGGGTCTTTACAGAGGCAATCAGGTTAAAATGAATTCATTAGAGTGTACCTTATCCAATATGGCGTCCCTGTAAGAGGAGGAAATTTGGACATAAACTCAAGAAGAAAGCCAGGTGAACATGAAGATGGTCATCTATAAGCCAAGGAGAGAGGCCTAGAACAGCTCCTTTTCTCACAGCTTCCTCGGAAGGAAGCAACGGTGCTGACACCTTTATATCAAACTTCCAGCCTCCATAACTGAGACAATAAATTTCTGTTGTTTAAGCCACTCAGTTTGTGGTGCTTTCATTTGGCCCTGTCAAATGAATACAGGCATCTGTTGTTTTTGCCTGGCGATCATCCATCCATTCCTCCTTCTTTTGGGGAACTTCTTCTCCTCCCCTCTCAGTCACTGTGGTTCTTCTGGATCTGATCCAATTTGTAGCTCCAGGAGTTAGCACATGGCCCAGGCCTAACCAATCAGTGTGCCCCAACCCCTGACCACAGTGACTGGTCAGTGAAAACAGGCCAGGATTTTTGCTGAGATCTTTCTCAGGAGTTGCTAAGCTGACAGGATGTAGTCCTGGAACTAGCGGTAGCCACTTTGCCAGCATGAGGGGATAACCTTCCTGAGAGTGAAGCCAATGCAGAGAAAAGCCAATCTGAGAGATGGAGAAAAAAAAGTGCTGATAATGTGTAATTTGAGCACCTGGATACAACTGTTCCTGAAGCTGAAGACTCTTCTACTTTTCTATATATGACCAACAACTTCTCTTTTATTTGAATTTGATTTGCGTTTCATTCACTAGCAACTGAAAGAGTTTTCATGAAATGATACAGCTAGTTATTCCTACCTGCATCCAACCGCCTCTTGACTTTTCCAGCCACATTTTTCTTTGCTTCCTAATCCTATCTTGAATTCTCCACCCAGGAGGTCCACTCTCTTGTACCTGTGGAGAAACTCCAGTACAGACGTGAGAGTTAAGTAGCATTTATACACCTCTCATCTTCCTAATATACATGAAACTTGAAAGAACAGGTAATTCTAATTTGATCTTTTGCAGACTCCCTTCTTCCTTATATCTCCCTTTTAAAGACACATTAAACCTAAGTTGTGGAAAGTTTTGCTTTAAAGTATTAAGAACATTTTGAAAGAAGGATGTGAGAAAAATCTAGATCTCAGTTAATTTTTTTCTCATTCATTGCTAAGTAACATCAGCGAGTAATTAAAATTGAGAATATCAAAAATGACTGAAAGTGGGCAAAATTAACTAAAGACCTACTGTTCCCAAGCATGCCTTCTTTTAGAGTAAAAACATAAAGTTGAAAATAAGCAACGTGTAAGTAGAATGCATATGTAATTTTACTTTTGATCATGAAATGAAATATATTGGGCAGGAGGTGGAACTAAAATATGCTGAGCTGTCTGTGGTCCTGAAAACCCAATTATTAAAAACATGGATACTTTTTATTATTTACTTTACTATAAGTAATGATGAGACATTTTTTCCGTGAAGACAGCGTGATTCTTAAAGAATTCTGAACAGACGCAGAGAATTTAATCTTATCTTCGTCGATTTTATTTACTCCAAAGCAGATAAATTTATTAGTAATTTCTGGCAGATAGCTTTAAATTACAATAATGTACAGCTATGAAGTAATAATAAATACAAACAGGAAAAAAAATCACTAAACAGAAACTATAATGTCTAATCTTCTTCTTGGTCTTAATTATAGTTTTCTTACAAAGACAAACATCCAACTCTCTTATCAGAGCTTAAATATTGTCACATAATCTTTGTTAGATTTTTTCTTTCTAATATTTATCAAGAAGAGCCTTTTCACAGTTATGTCATTTCTTTTTAATATGAATACTTCAACAAATAAATGTGGTTTTATACTCTTGACGCCTTTTTTATTTGCAGCACATTTTAGAGTTTGATTTGTTATGCTTTGGTTTTTTACTGATAAAGTTAGAGGGAGAAGAAACATTTCTGCGATGTGGGTGTCCACTTCGGTCACTGGGCTTTCTATACTATGGCTTTTCACAAGGTGGAAGGCAGAAGTGTGCCTACGATGAAGGTATTACCCACTCATATTACCAATGAGGAAAACTGAGATTCATAGCACTTAACATTGTATAATAAATTAGTTGCTGGATCCAGACTTAGGACTGTCTAACTTTACGTCTAGTAGTAGCCTTCCTTAAGCAGTCTTCCTGGTAACTTACCAATATAGCACGACCTTGCTTGCTTTGCACTTTGCGGTTCTTCTTCATCATTGTGAGAGGATGTTTTATCTCCTAGCCAGGTGGTAAGCTTGTAAAGACTTCAACTCACATTGCAACTTCTTTGATGCACATAAGCCATGTGACCTATGGTTCAGAGCATGGGCTCTGCAGCTGGCCAGGCCTGGGTTCAAAGTTGGATAAGGCTGGCCCGGTGGCATAGTGGTTAAGTTCGGCAATCTTTGCTTCAGCTGCCGGGGGTTCATGGGTTTGGATCCTGGGAGCAGACCTACACCACTCACCAAGTCATGCTGTGGTGGCATCCCACATACAAAATAGAGGACGATGGGCACAGATGTTAGGTCAGGGCCACTCTTCCTCAAGCAAAAGAGCAAGATTGGCAACAGGTGTTTGCTCAGGGCCAATCTTCCTCACCAAAAAAAAAAAAAAAAAAAAGGAGCTTGGACTGCTAGACTGTTCTGAGCCTCATCTTCCTCATTTGTAAAATGGAGTTAACAGGACCTGCCTTGTGTAATTGTATGTAAAGAGTTTAGGAAAGTATCTGACGCATCATAATGTTCCACAAATATTAGCTTTCACTTATGTTACGTAAGTGCAATATATGTAGATGGAGGATGCAGCAATGGGTATCTAGCACATAGCTTGAATTCTTAGTACAAAAAACAGAGAGAAGTGAATTTTTTGTGCACTGTGGCAGGTACCTTATGTGATAACTTAGGTTCTCAAGTAGTATCAAATGCCAATAAAAGAAAGTATAACATAATAGTCTCCCTCATTTCAGTAGGGACTCAATATGTTTTTGTTGAACTTGACTTAAACATTGGTTTGCATCTACACACTTCTCTTTGCCTCATTCTACACCCTCTCTCTTGGCAATTTCTCTTACTCTTTGGCTTCAACAATTATAGCTAGGTGCATTTATAAATCCAGCCAGGTTCTTTTCCTCAGAGCTCTGGGCCTGTATATCTCACTGCCTAATAGACTTTTCTGTGCCCTTGAGGTCAACAGGTCATAAACTGAGCTCATTATTATCCTTCCCCTGACTCCTCATACTTCATCCTCATTCCTTATTCCAGCAAATGAGACTCCAGTTGACTTATCAGAAACCCAGATTCTTCCTTCTCCTTGTATGCAATCAGCCCCCAACGGTTATCACTTCTACCTTCAGAATCTCTCTCCCCTCACATCTCTTTGTCCACACAAATCCACCACTGCCACCGCTTTCCTGATTAAGATCTTCATCAGGGGTTTCCTTCTAACTCTCTCTATTCTCTCCAATCCATTCTCTATCCAACTGTCAAAGTGACCTTTTTAACATAAAAACCTCATCATCCCATGTCCCCCGCTCACACTCCTTCAGTGGCTCCTTTCCTCTAGCATAGATTCTAACCTCTTTAGTTTGCCTCAACATTTCAAGGGCTTTAAAAATAGTACCCTGTTCTCTACTCACTTGAGAGGAACCAAAGACAGATAGAGATCAAAATGTCAGCTTTATTAATGAATATACAGTAAAGAGCCAGGCTTAGCTTTGGGGAAACAATAGCCTCTTAATCCTACATCCCAGAATTAGACTTCCTAACAGCTGGACACCCACAGATAGGTCTTTCCCTGTCAGGACAGGCTCCTTTTACGGCATGGCCACAAACAGACCGGAAGGGTTGCTCTATACAAGATAAAAGAGAAATGGAGCCCAATCCCTGCTCCTGGGCAGGAGCAAGTGAGGAGGCAGAGGAGCCAGGAGAGTAATGCTAATATAGGTCCCCATGCAGGGAGATATGAAGCCGGCAGAAATAAGGTTCCTGCTCATTGCTCCACGCTCAAGAGTAGACACATCAACAAAGCCCATGTTGTTGTCGCTCATTACTTCTCCCACATCTCTCCTCCCAGCCCTTGTCTCTCTGACTTCCATACCCCGAAGCCATTCTTGCTGAAGAACTTGCAGGTTCCTGACCACACCAGGCCTTTTCTTGCTCCCATGTCTTTGTAAGTGTTCTTTCCTCTGCCAGGAATGCTCTCCCTTTAGGTCTCTGCTCAGTAAAATTTTCTCTACTACTCATCCTTCCAGTCGCAGCTGCCTCCTCTTGCAGTCTCCTCGCCTTACTCGGCAGAGCCCTACTCTGGTGCTCCCCTTGTATGTTGTACACATGCCATCTGGCTGCCACTGGGCCTGGTTATCTCCCCCTTGCAAGGCTGGAAGCTTTTTCAAGACAGGGACATGCACTTTGATCTTTGAATTCGCAGGACCTAGGACAGTGCTTGGCACACAGAGTAACCTCTGAGAAATATGCAATGATTGAATGAATGTATACTGGAGGTCCATTATTTTGCCCCTTTAGCATCCCATTCTCTCTTCTTCTAGAAACAACAGCTTGATTTTACTCTGGAGAGCTAACACCCTCCTCTCCTGCCCCATAGAGGAGCTCATGAGATCCGATTTGGATCTTGAGCAGGGCGGGTCACAAAAATTAAGAGGGCAGTATTTATTAATTTTGATAATGGCGCCGAAATGCACCTAGTTGATTATGAATGGTGAATGTTTGTTGAAGGAAAGAAGAGAGAGAAAGGGAGGGAAGTAGTGAGGGAGGAAGGAAGGAAGGACGGAAGGAAGAGAGAAGGAGTTTAGGATAACCCTCCAGTCAGGGCTCCAGGGACAGCTAGAAAGAATCAGCCTGGCTAAGCTACTGACAGGGAGCTGTAAACCCTGGGGTCTAGATGCTTCATACCTTCCAGACTAAACAGCTCTGTATTTCAATGGCTGCTTCCTTCCCTGGGCTATTTTGGTACATCTATTATTGGCTCCTATTTAGTGTCTGTTTATTTAAATCTGCTTTCAACTGGAACATAATTCTCTTGATTATTGGTTGATGCTGTGACACAGTAGGCATACAGATAATTGTCACTGTTCACATTCTGCTGGAAATATAAAATTATTATCTTTAGAGCTGTTGAGTAGGGTGTTTGAGCATGGATGTTATGCAGCGCAGGCACGTGAAATTTGTACAGCGCTAATTTGTTGGCTCCTTTTTCTTGCTCCCCGGGCTGTCATCTGAGCCTCCCCCAGGAACTCAGGCAGACATCCAGCTCCCGGAGCATCCTGCTATTTACCCAGCTGCGAAGAGAGCGCAGTCTCGACTCCCTGAGAAGCTTGGGGCTTCCTTCGTGGTAATCACGGACCAAGGGGCTGGAGGGTCAGACCTTGGGTACCGGTCGCCCTCTCAGGCTCTACCGCCTTTTGGGGGCTGCCTGAACCAGGGGACAAAATCTGAGCTGAGGGAGCAGCTGCACAGCCCAAGTAGAGAGCAGCCTGAAGACATGTGGTTAGAGGGGGACCGAGTGGGGCGGTCGTTCCTCCACTTTCCACCCCTCCGCTCCTCACTCACCTCCCCTTCTCTCACTCACTCCGCACCCCACCCTTACTCCTCACCTGCTCCCATCCCCCCACCACCTCATACCCGCTCCTGCGTCCACCTCCAGCCCTCAGCTCCCCAACCCAAGCGAGCCGCCTCTTCATTTACGAGCAGCATCACTAATTGCTTTTTAGGGTCCCTTTTCTGCTCTCTGTTCAAAATTCACGGGGCGTTCCTCAGCCCCTTTTATGCTACTTTTCTGAACCTTTTCAGCCTCTTTTACAAACTTAGCACTTTCTGTGCCTCTTTTAGTCTTTGCGAGAAGAAAGAGACTTGAGAGGATTTTTTTTTTTTTTTTGGCAGTAAAGCTCCTTCTCCCGTACCCCCTCCCCCGCCCTCTCCCTACCCCCGCTTCCACCCCCACCCTCCCCAAAGCACACGCATTGACCCTCCTCCCACTGAATGGGGCTTTGTGCAGGGAATTTCCGGAACATAGCCCAGTGCCCAGGGCTCTGTGTGAGGAGAGGAGGGGCCTGGCTGGGCAAGGAGACCCTTAAGCCCACCCCATTACCACGGTCACTGTTTGCCCTGAATTCTCTAAAAGGCCTATTGTTGCCGTTGCCAGGTATTCCTTAGCAACACTTAAGCCAAGCTGCCTACCCTATTTAGGCCCAAAACTTTTCAATGGCCTCCAAAACCCGTGCTTGTCAGCGCTGCAGACCGCTCCTCAAACAGCCTCAGAGGGGAGGGAGAAGCCAAACCATCCCCCAGCCGTCTCTGCCTTTCAAATATCTGTGTTTGAGGCTGCTTGGGGGCTTCTTGTCATTTGCCTAGGATCAGCAGGCCAAACAATTGCAATTAAAATTTCTCTCTCCCCAACCCTGGCATCACCCTTCTCTCTCCACCTCCTCTCCCACCCCAACTGCAGACCCCTCTCTAACCTAATATTCAGCTGGGACTGGGTTTCATCATATTCTGTAAGGGCCCCCTGACTTTTCTTCAAATCATTTCAAAGGAAATTGCCTTATTATTTTAGGAGAGTTTTGGTGCACTTGCATGCGGGGTTTTCTACTCCCCCCATCTCTGGTGAGGAGGAAAATAATAGAATCACAGAGTCTGTGTTCTAGAAGGAATCTTAATGATGCTCCCTAGATGAGAGTCTGGAGGCCCAGATCCGGGAATGGACTTACTCAGGTCACAGAGTTATTTAGTAACAGATGGGGCTCCAGAGCCCCAGGCCCCTGGCCCCCAATTCTATGCTTTTCCTCAATACACAGCTCCAAAGTGACA
Organism: Equus quagga; assembly: GCF_021613505.1. Taxonomy (NCBI): domain Eukaryota; kingdom Metazoa; phylum Chordata; class Mammalia; order Perissodactyla; family Equidae; genus Equus; species Equus quagga. Next base: position 19,483,488 of record NC_060285.1, read on the forward strand.
TGAGAAGCAGATTGGCAGAGTGAGAAAAAACAATCTGTGCACCTCAAAAATCGAAACTGGAAGGAGAGTAGGTTCTGCTTTCAGAGGAGCATGGTATCCTGAGTTCTTGCCACTCCTTTCTTTCCAGCAGAAACATGAATTTGCCCCACTCTGGTGATGAGCATCCTTGGACACATGTGAGTTTTATTTGCTTCCTTATGCATTGTAGAGATTTGAGGCATCTCTCCCAGGTCCTGAATTAGGTGAGGCTCGACTTAGCATTCTAGGACATGACAGCCCTTCAGCTGCTTCACTCCCACCAGCCTGCACTGGCCATTTGACAGAAACTGAATGACTTGCCCAAAGTCACAGAGCACTTAGAATAAAATGAAGCTCCCCAAGGCCTGCATGGCCCTCCATGATCTGGCCTGGCCCATCTCCTGCCTCATCTTCTACCTCTCTCCCCCTGACTCAGTTCATTCCAGCCTCATCGTTCTGTCCCTTCTAACGACACTCCTGCCTCAGGACCTCCACCCTTGTTCTTCTCTCTGCCTGGAAAGCTCTGCCTCCAGATCTTTGTGGGGTTGATCCTTCTTAACCACTCAAGACTCAGCTCATAAGTCACTGTCTCAGGGAGACCATCTCTGTTCACACTCCACCCGCTTAACTTTTCCTGTTGTCCTTTTTAAATTTCTTCATAGCGTGTATTATTATAAATTTTTATAATTAATTATTATTTATCATAGATGTGTATTGTAATTATATTTACCATCATTATTATTTATAGACATTTGGAGCTTATTTATTACCTGCTCCATACATAAACTCTATGAGAACTCTGCCTGGTTTATCGTACTTCCAGAGTCTGAAGGAATGTGCTCGTGGGTGGTATATGTGAAAATTAGAATTCAAGTCTCCTAACTCCCAATATGATGCCCCTTTTCTTGGGGGCACTGTAAAGATGAGAAAAGGAACAGCATTAGCATGTTTCTCAGTACTTCCTTAAAACCCACTGTTCCCCAGCCTTTTAAAAAATTATTATTATTATTATTATTGTTCCTCAAAGGAGACTTTGTAGACAGCCTTTGCCTCCTTGGCCCCAAGGACACTATCAAAGATATACCGTATATCTGTTTGTAGCCCTTTGGAGGGCTGCAAACCTTTTTATTGTCTAAGATTTCCCCAACCCCAAGAACCTATTTCTGCCTCCTTGAGACTGACGTCACCTCCCTGGAGAATGCATCTTATGACTATTACAGTCTTTTAGAGGAAAAGCATACAGATTTCTGATGGTGCTATAAAATCAGGGAATTAATTCTGTCCCAGATGAAAATGGAGGAGAGTTGTCTCAGAGCTTAGGTGTGGAAGAATTCTAACCATAGAAAGTGACAAGAATGGGCAGAAAGGATGGTGGATGTGTTAACTTTGGGCTTCCAGCCCAGCTCTCATAGTACATACTTCACAAAGGTTTTTTTCAAAGATCTTTAGAAAACCCTTTCAGCTTAGGTAAATGTGGTGTTAAACCACTAATCGTTAACCCCTGCCTCTTCTTATTCAGCTCTTAATCAGATTATACAAAAGCTTTCAGATGTTCTTGGTTTCCAACGCCAGTGTGTGAGGATGAGGTAGAGTTCCTAAAATGCTAGCTTGGAAGTCTAAACTTTAAACTTTTACTGCTGGATATAGGTCCACAAAATAAATTCTTCCTTAAAAAAGCAATCAGCACTGCCTCCTAAAAGCACCTACAGATTAAGGGCAGACATATCTATTTTTGGTATTTTTATTTATGCATTCATTAATTCAACACGTGTTCACTGAGTCCCTCTTATGTTCCAAGCACTGAGCAAGGGGCACAAAGATGTGTTCTTTTCATAGCATTTACACATCAGTACCAGGTACTAGGGGATGGAATCTACTCTTTGCAGGTTGCATAATTAAAGGTATAATCATTATTGGGCCTCTCTGATGTGGGTCACCTATGCATAAAGTTCTCGATGATGCGACACAAATTCCATTATCTCCCTAGTAAAAATGATAGAAGTCTAGCTCCAATGCAGCAGACATCTGTCTTGTTGCCTGTCTAGCCTCCTTCCTTTCCTTCTTGTAGTGATAGCAACCCCTGCTTTGTAGGGGAACTAAGCTCCCTATCCCATGTGGTTCTGGAATTACTTCAATTCAGACTATCCTACTCTTCACCTGGATGGAGGATAGATAACCAGGCACAGACAATCCCTGGTCAATTGATTGCACCAGAGATAGAGCACATGTCCCTAAAGTGGCAGAGAAGAGCCTTTCTCTGGATGCTTCTACCTTTTAAAGATCCAAGTGACACCTCTAGAATGCACGCTTCCACTTCTTCTACCCTCAGGAGGCTGAGGGAAAGAAGAGATCAATTATAGAATTTGAAGGGCCCTAGGCATCTTGAGGGCTGCGGTTACTCACTGCCACCACACTGAAAAAGAATGAACCAGAGGGCAGGCCAACCTGAATTCCAAAATGGGAGGTCAAGAGTCACATTCATGAATATCAAGTCTGGGAGTCAAGCCAGGAGTTTAGAATTGCTTGTGTAAGGCTCAGAGGACAAATAAATCAGAAACTGGCAAATAGGACCTACATTATTGTGTCACATACCATTTGGTATTTTTGTTGACTTCATAGGCCAGCAATAAGGTAAATCTAGTGACTGGCACGCTTACTGGGCCTGAGGCAGGGAAGGCTCTTGGAGGGTTTTAATTCCTCTTTTTAGAAATGTGTTGATGCATTTACTTCCAAGAAACATTTATTGTCCAGGTATCTTTCTTTCTCTTTCTGCATATTGAAGTGCCCCAGATTTTTGCATTCAGCCCTTCTCTTTCCTCATCCTACACGCTTTTCTCATCTACCCCTGTGGTAGGCTTAACAATGCTCCCCACCCCCAGCAAAGATGTCCACTTCCTAATCTCCACAAATGTTACCTTACATGGCAAAAGGGATTTTGCAGATGTGATTGTTAAATATATTAAGATGAGAGAATTATCCTGGATTGTCTAGATCAGCATAGGGGCCAGAATCAGAGAAGGAGATGTGATGGTGGAAGCAGAGGTTGAGCGATGCACTTTGGAGATGGAAGAAGGGGCCATGAGCCAAGGAATGAAGGCAGCTTCTAGAAGCTAGAAAGCGTAAGAAAATAAAATCTCCCCCTACAGCCTCCAGAAGGAATGCAGCCCGGCTGAGTCTGATTTTAGTCCTGAAAAATCTCATTTCAGCCTTGTGAAAGATAATAAATTGGTGTGGTTTTAAGCCCCTGTTTGTGGTAATTTGTTGCAGCAGTGGCAGGAAGCTAATACAATTCCTATTTTCTAATGATTCCCAAATCCATTAACCGCCCATTCTGACCTCTCTCCTGAGCTCCAGGAGTCACTGACAGCTTGGACACCTCCACCTGGTGTTTCCCAGGTACTAGAAACTCAACATGTGAGTGTCTTTTCCCACTCCTGCTCCTCTCCCTGTGCATCTTTCATGTTTACAGCATCACCACCTACCTGGAAGAGGCTCATTCAGGAAAATTAAAGCATTCTTTGGTTCTTCTTTTCTACGAAATATTGCTCTATCATCTCTTCCGTGCTTCCCTATCACTCCAACTATCCTGGTTCAGATGTCTGAGAAGTAGATTATCCTGACAGCCTGCTAACTGTCACCCTGCCTCCAGTCTCTCCCCAACAAGTCTACTCAACACTGCTGACAAGGTTATCTCTGATAGCTGAGCATATCATTCTCCTACTCAAAAATGTTAATTGGCTGTATCACCTATGGCCAACACACCTATAAAATAAAGCCCAAACTCATTAGCATATTCGAATGTCTTTGGCATCTCACTCTACCCTTTTTAGTCTCATCCTGTATTACTCCTTCCCCATCAAATGCACACAGGCACCTCTCCACACACACACACTATAATCGTAGTAGACTACACACAATTTCCCCAAGCACAGTTCCCCCACTCAAAGTCTTCAATATCTGTTCATGCGGTTTTCTGTACCTTGCAAGCCCTTTACCACTACTCTTCTTTGCCATCAAACCTCTTCTAATCTTTCACTGCCAATGCCAGTGTGAAGCCTTTCCTGCTCCTGCACATGTCCAGCTAGAACGAAGGGCCCATTCTGTGACCACTCAGTTCATGCTCTGTTATACTGTGTATCACATTGTAGCATGATCTTTCATTTGTACATCTGTGTTTTCCCCAATAAAACGTGAGCTCCTCAATAACAAGGACTGTGTCTCATTTCAGCTCACTAGTCTTAACACCTGAATCCCATTTGCTGCATTACCTGGACCTGCTCCTGTGAGAGGCCAAAGGAATGAAATGGACCAGCAATGTGTTTGTTTCTTATTCCTGGAAGGCATGAGGGGGTATAATATAGGAATAATAGGGCAAAACAAAAGAACTCAACTTCTCTGCATGGCAATAAAATTTTCTGACTCCAATGCAAAAGATGCCTTGCAAATTATAAGACCATTGGGTAAACATTTTATTTTTCCTTAAGGGTTTGAGATTTCCTGGCACCGAGAATTAATATTTGTCCTTCAGAGATGTGTCTATGTGCTTAATGAAATAGTTAATGTTTACCTGCAAAATATTAAAGAGAATAAGTAGGTGTGACTATAATTTTCACTGACGAGGAGATCTCAAAGGAGACAGTATCTGGAAGGTTTCTGCAATTTTCTGTAGAACATGGAGCCTCAAACCTACGTCAGCCCAGCCACTTTGGCAGAATCTCGAGTGTGAAAGGTCATCAATATATGTTCTGAAAAGCCCCCATCTGCCCCATATCTCATTGGAGTGAGACTGAGATGGAATGATCCTCGATTGGAGAGAAGGACTACAGAGGTAAGGATGTCAGGGGATATGCTTCCTCTCAGGCAGCAGAGAATAGAAGTTCACGTTAGGGAGCTTAGAAAAAAACAGGTTCTTTGGGAAAGAATAAAAACCGAGATGAGGATAGCCAAATTAAATTCTTGGGATGTGTCCCCTTTTAAAATGGATCTAACACCATGCCTAGCACATACTAAATGTCAAATAAATAGTTCTTGAATTTAGAAAGTGAAAGATTCAGTGTTTTATATGCTTTCTCTTGGACTCTGGGAAAGTCGTAATCATCATACAGCTTTTAGATTTTCCCTTCCAACATTATAATTTTCTCCAATTACTCCTCAACTATTCATTAAGGGAGGCTATAATCACTCCTGCAGCTTTGTGTGGCATGGTGCTGGGAGGTCAGAGGGGCAGGACAGTTAGAGAGGAGAGTGGCCCGCCCTCATCCATTCCTCTGTGTTCTGCAGTAAATCAAGCAGGAATTCAGGGTAGAACTGGGAGTGACAGAGAATACAGGACACTGAGAAGCAGGTTCCAAAGCTCAGTTCCAGAGAAACATCAGAGGAAACTCCCGCTTTTCCAACCAAATACTCAACAAAGAAAACCCTAGAAAGATGGGTTGGAGAAGTGGGAAATGAAACACAGTGGAGTATTGGAGTTGTCTGGTACTGGCTTACAAAAGCCAACTGCTAAATTTTCCTGAATTTGGGGAGTTACTTTTTAAATGTAGCCATTTTAAAACTTAAATAAACACAACAAAATTATATTAAAAACAAAAGATAATGATATTTAAAACCAATCACTTCCTGTTTTACGACATATTATTACCCATGCCCTTAGGTTATTTACATCTATTGTATCTGTATCTGGATCTATATGATGGAAATATTGTATAACAGTGTGTAACTATTCATCTCTTCCCACTTCTTCATTTAGTGGTGTCACATTGATGGCTTGAAATCAGCTATGGTAGGAGGATTGTAACCCAAATAAAAGCAAATAGTACAAATCAGGGTGCTTTTTTTTCCCTTACAGAGCCAGTTGTTAGATGTTTCCCAGTACACCAATAAGGATCCTGACTATAGGGCTGTAGAAATAGCTACTGGAACACTTACCATGCCTGAGAGAAAGGGGCACTCATATTTGTTCAGACCATAGTGTGTGAAGGCACTAGAACATGCTTTAGATAAACTATGACATTTAATAATCCTCATAAAAACCCAACAATGTTATCTCCGTTTTGTAGATCAGGAAACTGAGACTCAGAAAAGTTTTTAAAAAGATTCCCAAAGTCACTCGGCCAGCTACCGCTTTTAATTGCAAGGAGGGACACAAAGAAATTATATTGGCTCCTTGATCTGGGGGAATTTAAACTTTAAGTGAGGAGCCAAAGCATATGAATAGAAAAATTTTAGTCTAAATTTAACTTTAATCTAAATTGAACTTCTAGAGATGAAAACTACAATGTATCAGGTGAAAAAAACAAAACAAAACCCTGATAGGACTAATGACAGATTAGACATTGAAGATTACCGAACTTGAAGACGTAGCGATAGAAACTATCTAAAATGAAATGAGAGGGAGGAAAAAGAACTATAAAAATGAATAGAACAGCAATGAACTATGAGACAACACGTGTGGCCATGTATACGTATAATTAGAATCCCCAAATTGCAGGGGTTTGGTTGGGGGAGTGTCTAAAAAACATTTAAAGAAATAATGGCCAAAAATTTTCCAAATTTGAAGAAAACTTTAAACTCGAAGTTCCAAGAATCTCAACAAGTCCCAAGTCAAGAAACATGAAGAAAACTATACCAAGGCATATCATGATCAAATTGCTAAAAATAAGTTATGATAAGAAAAATCATAAAAATCGAGAAATAAAAGTCACATTATATACAGAGGAGAAAATATGAGGATTACATCAGATCTCTCATCAGAAAAAAAATACAAGCAAGAAAATAATGGAGCAACATCTTCTTAGTACTGAGAGGGAAAGAAAAATAAACAAACCTGCCAACCTGGAATTCTGTATTTGGAGAAAATATCTTTCAAAAACAAACATGAAATAAAGACTTTTTCCTACCTACAAAAGCTGAAAGAATTCATCACCAGAAAAAAATAATATGTTAAAGGGGACACTACTCCTAGAAGGAAAATGATACCAGACGAAAATCTGTATCTACCAAAGGAATTAAGAGCAGAAATGGTAACTATGAGGGAGAAATAAACGCACTGCAAGGGTTCCAGAAGTCTCCTGTTCAGCCTTATTTTTGCTTCTACCAGTGGATCAGGTTGCATAGGACATGCATTGTCTCCACATCTTAAACTACCACCAGCATGTGTGCACAGCACGTCAGTACAAGAAAGCCAAATGTCTGTGCATGGTGGGGCTGGTCACATACACACATTTTAGCTATGTGACTGACCAGGCTTAATCACTGAAACTCCCAGGATCCATTGAAACCACATTCAAATCATAAATCCAATCATTATCATTTTAAAATGCTGACAGTCTGATACATCCTAATATGAAACAATTCACTCAAGATTGCAGAATATGATTGGCCAAGAGTCAGCAGCCCTGGAGATAAGCATGTGGTCAATCCAGACTAGCTGAGATTAACTCATGATACAGAGCTCCATATCTGTTAAAGAAATTAGATTTGTAGTTAGAAAACTTTTCTACAAAGAAAACCCTGAGTCCGGATCATTTCACTCGTGAATTCTTCCAAGTATTTAAGGAAAAAATAATGTTTATTTATCCCAAATCTTCCAGAAAATTAAAAATCAAGAGGAGAGAATACTCCTCAACTCATTCTTTGAAGTCAGCATTACTTTGATACCAAAACCAGACAAACATTACAAGATAAGAAAACTGCAGACCGGCATCCCCCAATATATGAAGATGATAGTACATCATGACAAAGTGGGATTTATTCCAGAAATGCAAGGTTGGTTTAATGTTTTATAATCCATCAGTGTAATTCATTGTATTGATAGACCAAAACAGAAAAAAATCAGATAATCTCAATAGATGCAATAAAGTATTTGGCAAAATTCAACATTCATTCCTGATTAAAAAAAGAAAAATTTTCATAAAACTGGGAATAGAAGGAAGCTCCTAAACTTGATAAATGTCATCTATGAAAAATTTACAGCTAATGTCATACTTAGTGGGGAAAGGCTAGATGCTTTTCCACTAAGATTAGGAAGAAAAAAAAGCATTCTATTCAATACTGTACCATAGGCTCTAGCAAGTGCAATAAGGCAAGAAAAAAAATGTCTAGATTGGAAAGGATAAAGTAAAAATGCTGTTATTTGTAGATGATATGATCATTGGATGTAGAAAATCTATGTGAAAAATCTGATGGAATCTACAAAAAGGCAACTAGAACTAATAGATTGCAGTATGTAAGATCAAAATACAAAAATCAATTGTTTTTCTATATATTAGTGGTGAACAATTGGAAATTGAAATTTTACAGGAACAATACCATTTACAATCACATCAAAAATTATAGAGCAACAGAGTGAAAACGAACTGAAAAAAATTGAGGAGAGCCTCAGGGACCTGTGGAACAATCACAAAAGATCAAACTATTCATTCCATTACAGTACCAGAAGGAGAGGAGAAAAAGAGGGGACTAAAAGAGGATTTGAAGAAATAATCACTGAAAATGTCCCAAATTTTGCAAAAGACAAAAATCTACAGATCCAAGAAACTGAGTGAACCCCAAAGAGAATAATCCCAAAGAATTCTACACTAAGACACAACATAATTAAACTTTTGAAAACTAAAGACAAAGAAAAAATCTTGAAATGACACATTATCTATAGGGAAACACCAGTTGGAATGGCAATGAACTTCTCACTTGAAACCACAGAGGCCAGAAGAAAGTGGCACAATGTTTTTCAAGCGATGTCAAAACTTTCAAGTGTGAGAAAACTGTCAATCATGAATTCAGAATTCTAGAATAACTACAATAATCTTGATGAAGAAGAACAAGGTAGAAAGAACCACTCTACCTAATATTAAGGCTTAGTATATACCTATAGTAATCAAGACAGTGTGGTACTGATGGAAGGATCAATACGTAGATCAACGGAACAGAAGAGAGGCCCACATAAATACGCTCACCTAATTTTTGACAAAGGTGCAAAAGCAACATAAGGGAGAAAAGAAAGCTTTTTCAATAAATGATGCTAGACCAGTTGGACATCCATAATCCTAAAAATGAACCTCAACCTAAACCTCACAGATTATATAAAAATTCACTCAAAAGAGATCATGAACTTAAACATAAAATGTAAAACTATAAAACTTTTAGAAAATAAAAATAGGAGAAAATCTTTGGGATTTAGGGCTAGGCAAGGAGTTCTTAGACTTGACATCAAAAGCATGATCCATGAAAGGAAAAGTTAATAAATCAAATTACAACAAAATTAAAAAGTTTTTCTTTATGAAAGCCCATTTGAAGAGGCTGAAAAAATAAGCTGCAACTTGGGAGAAGATATTTGAAACCACATATCCGATAAAAGATAAGTATCTACAATATATAAGGAACTCTCAAAACTCAACAGTAAAAAAAAAAACATTAATTACAAGGCAAAGGATGTGAACAGATGTTTCACAGAAAAGTTTATACATATGGCAAATAAGCCCATGAAAAGATGTTCCACATCATTAGCCATCAAGGAAATACATATTAAAACCATAATAAGACATCACTAGACATCTATAAGAATGGCTAAAATTAAAAATGATACCAACACCAAATGATGGTAAGAATGTGGAGAAACTGGATAATTCATACATTGCTAGTGGGAATATAAGATGGTACAGCCCCCCAGGAAAACAAATTTCAGTTTCTCATAAAGCTAAACATGCAATTACCATACAACCTAGCAATTACATTCTTGGGCATCTATCCCAGAGAAATGAAAACCTACTTCCACACAAAAACCCATACACATATGTTCATAGCGGCTTTATTTGTAATAGCCAAGAACTGAAATGAGCCTAGATGTCCTTCTATAGGTAAATGGTTTAACAAAGTGTAGCACTTGCAGACTATGGAATACTACTCAGCAATAAACAAGGAACAAACTATTGGTACATGAAACAACTTGGATAAATCTCCATGGAATTATACTGAGTGGGGAAAAAGAAAGCCAAGCCTGAAAGGTTACGTACTACATAATTGCATTTATATAACATTTCTTTGAAATTACAACATTTTTAAAACAGAAGACAGATTAGCAGCTGCCAGGGGTTAGGGATGCAGGGAAGGAGGAGGGTATGGTTATAAAGGGCAACAGGAGAGATCCTTATGGTGTTGTAACTGGTCAGTGTCTTGACCGTTTTGGTAGATACAAAAACCTACGTGTAATAAGATTGCATAGAATTAAATGGGCACACACAATTGAGTATAAGAATAAGTGTACTCACAAATGAGTACACGGAATAAGACTGGTGGATTGTATTGATGTCAATATCCTGGTTCTGATTCTATACTACAGTTTTGCAAAGTGTTACCATTGGTAGAAACTGGGTAAATTGTACATGGGACCTCTCTGTATTATTTTTCACAACTGCATGTGAATCTACCTTTATCTCAGTAAAAACTTCAATTAAAAATAAAATGAAATCATACACCTATCATATAATCCAGCCATTCTACTTGTAGTTATTTACCAAAAAGCAATGAAAGAGTTTGTCATACAAAGATTTCACATTAGTATTTATGTTGACTTTATTTGTAATAGTCAAAATCTGTTAAATGTCCACCAACAGGTGAATGGATAAACAAATTGTGTTATATCCATACAATGGAATAATACTCAGAATTAAAGAGGAATGAACTATTGATACATACAACAACCTGGATGAATCTCAGAATAATTATGCTGAGTGTAAGAAGCCAAATAAACGAACCAGATGAGTGTATGCTCTATGTTGCCATTTCAATAAAATTCTAGAAAATTCAACTAGTCTACGCTGACAGAGAGCAGATGAGCTGTTGCCTGAGGATAGAAGAGAGATTGAGGGGAAGGAAGGAAGAATTACAGAAACACACCAGGAATCTTTTCTAGGTGATGGATATGTTCATTATCATAACTATGATGATGATTCATGGCCACATGTATATATTCATTATCTGAACTATGGTCAGTGTCTTGACTGCGGTGGTGCATGCAAAAACCTACATGTGATAAGATTGCATAGAATTAAATACACACACACAATTGAGTATAAGAATAAGTGGTCTCACAAATGAGTACACAGAATAAGATTGCTGCATTGTATGGATGTCAATATCCTGGTTGTGCTTTTACACTATAGTTTTGCAAAATGTCCATTATCTTAACTATGATGATGATTCATGGCTGCATGTATATATGTCAAGCTTGTCAAATTATACACATTAAGCACGTGTAATTTATAGTATGTCAATTATTCCTCAATAAAGTTGTTTAAAAACGATGCTTTACGAAAAGGGAAGTGGGAAAGGGATTATTATTTCCATTAGCCTAATGACTGAGGCTCAAGGAAGCTGTTTCTCTAAAGTCCCATAGCTAGTAAATGTTGGATCCAGGATTCCAAACCAAGTCTGTCTTATTCCAAAACCTGTATTATTTCCATTATGCCTTACTGCATGACAAGATATATGTGTTAGCTATTATCATAATAATGTTGTGTAATGAACCATCCCCAAACCAAACATGTATTCTTGCTCGTTCATCTGCAGGTCAGCTGGAGTTCTGCTGATCTAGGTTGGATTCAGCTGGGCTTGGCTCTGGGCTGCAGGTTACATTCAGGTGTGTTCCATAGAGCCGTCAATGTCCTGGAACCAGTAGGCTACCTAGAGCACGTTATTTTCTTGGCAATGTCAGAGGCGCAAATGAACAAAGGCCGATTGCTTAAGCACAGTTCAAGCTCTGCCTCCACCACATCTGCAAATGTCCCATTGGCTGAAGCAAGTTACACTACTGATCCCAAAATCAAGGGACAGGGAAGTATATTCAGTCTCTAGTGGAAGGAAGTAGAAACTCACTTGGCTATGGTAGTAAATACAAAAAGGAGGGAGGAAATGGGGAAAATAATATAATCTGCCAACAACTGACCAATAAAAGGAAGAGAAAGTGAATACCATTTCAGTATGGGTAAGATTTGCACAATTGGGGAAGATAAAGGAAGACCACTTCTGTGAGACAGGCTCAGGCAAACTCAGGTGATAGGAAGTTGCAGATGGAAAGATGAAGGCACAGGAAGCTGTGTCAGCAGCCACACAGCCAGCCCTCAAGGGACAAAATGGCTATTTCTTTGGCCCCACCAGCATCCAGGCCCCCATATTAGTTTAAGAAGCCTAATTTCTTTCAAACAAGATTTCCTACAATTCTCTAACCGCAGGCAGGTCCAGATGAGGCATTCAGACTATCTCAGTGACTTTAACTCTTGAGTGGAGCGAGGTCAGAGTTGAGCTTGACTCATTGCAGAGGCAGAACTCAGGAGGGCTTTGATTCCTGGATTCCCAGAGATGTCTGCCTTCTGATCTTCACCAAGCCTGTTTCTTCAGCTACTCTTTGGTTCTAAGAGCATTCCCATGTCTTTCCAACACACTTCCTTCTACCTTAAGTTACCAGAGTCCGTTTTTGTTGAGTACAGTCTAAGAGTGAAATAATAGAATCACCATTACTGTTTGGGATGCTTCGAAAACCCAGTTGTCTGGGTCAAGTCTCTGATGACTCAATAGCCACATTATTGACAGTCCCCTCAGACGATCTTACTCATAACTCCTCCATATAGGGGACTCATTCCATATCTGTCTGCTTCTACTCCACTTCTCTCTGGATACCTGCTGTGGTCACCACAAGGCATAGAACTCCTTTGCTAGCCAGAAATCTTAAGCCATGCTACTTCTTAGACTGCCTGCAGATAGCTTCCTTGGGGTTGCACTGATCCACGGTCCAAATAGCTGTTGTCAAGTTTACCTGGATAGAAAGAATCAAGATTTATGCAAAAAGTGACTGTAGGTATGGCAGGTTCCCTGAACACCCGATATGTACTAGCCTTTGTCTGAGTGAGAAAGAAGTAAGGGTAAGATATGGAGAAGGGATGGGAATAGAAGCTAAAAGGCTAAGTTTAAAATGAGGGATTCCCAGGGTATCAGCAGAGGGAGGCAGGCAGGTGCTTTCAAGGCTGATTAATCTGGTGAATCCACTGATGGACATTTTGTCTTGCCCTGAGTTTTGCTCTAGCCGAAAAAGGTCTAGGGAAGCCAGCCACGTGATAACTTGGAACAACCCCAGACTGATGCGGACTGTACAGGTCACAGAGTGTGCGAACAAGGATGAGCTAATGAGGGACTCGTCAGAGACCCTGAGACCTCACAGAGCCTAAAACAGGCTGATGGCTCTCCCTCCGCTCCAGGAGCGGAGCATTCAGGAACGCTGTGGCAGGAGCTTTTGTCCTCCTATGTGGCAAATCTCCAGCCAAGAGACTAGCTCTGCCTTTTGGGTCGTGCAGAGGCTTAGTTACAGTCGATGGTCAAACCCGTGTGATATTCAGTTAGAAAAAAACCCCAGAGAAGCGGCCCTGGCTTCAGAGAGCACGTAATTCCATCAAACCCAAAATAAAATGCTATTTTAATAATCGGCATTAATTAAAACTCGGCGCTTCAGAAAATGCCCTTAAATAGCTCATTATAGATCATCACTGAGGGCTTACCGTGGCCAGATACCGAGCTAAGTGTGTTATATACATAATATTTTGAAATCTTTGCAATAAACCTTAAAAGTAGGGGATATAATCTCCTTTTTACAGATAAAGAAATTAAGGCTTGGAAAGCTTATGTGACATGCCCAAAGTCGCACAGAACCAAGACTCCAACTTAAGGCTATCTAAACCAAAAAGCCAGCCCTCACCACCACATTCTCCTTCATCTTTCTAGGTACTCATAAAAAAACCCCCCGTGAGAATGACATTTATTAATTCTATTTTAAAGAGGAGGGATTTTAGCAAAGTTAAGAGCTTAAGAGACTTACTCCCTGTCACACCATTTAGTAGAAAATGAACCAGGACTAGAACTCAGATCTCCTGGCATGAAAGGAGATGCACAAGGGTGCAGTAGAAAGACCATGTCTGTGAAATCAGACAGACTTGCATTCAAATGCCTGTTGCAGAATGCATTTACCGTGTGATTCAGGCAAATTTCTCAACATCTCTGAGCTATAAAATGAGATTTTTATACCTACACGAAAGGGGAGTTGTAAAGATTCGATGGGACAACCTTATGTACCATCAATGTTAGCTTCTTTCTTCCTTTCCAAAGTCTCTGCTCTTTGCACAAGCTAGATAAAATGGCACTATCCCATCTTGAACCCACAAATACATACATTTAAAAAGAGGCCCAATTTACCAACGGATGGTATTACAAAGACTCCTTTAGCAGGTATTATTTGGAATCCTGAATGAATTTTCCAACACAAGTAATTTTATAGTGTGTGTGGTGGGTTGAATTGTGTCTCTCAAATAAGATAGGTTGAAATTCTAACCCCTGAAACCTGTGAATGCGACCTCATTTGGAAATACAGTCTTTGAAAATGTAATCAAGTTGAGATCATACGGGACTAGGGTGGACCCTAATCCAATGACTGATGTTTTTATGAAATGAGGGAAATTTGGACATAGGCACACAGAGAAGAGAAAACCATGTGATGACAGAGACAGCCATCTGTAACCCAAGGAATGTCAAGAATTGCCAGCAACCACCAGAAGCTAGGAGAGAAGCATAGAACAGATTCTCCCTCGGAACATCCAGAAAAAACCAATGCTGCCAACACCTTGATTTCAGACTTAACAGTCTCCAGAACTGTGAGGAATAAATTTCTATTGTTTTAATCTAATCCGTATGTGGTACTTTGTTACAGAAGTCCTGGGAAACTACCATAGTGTGTTAAGTGGAGTATCAGCTCTCACTGCCTAAACAATAAAACTGGCACAAAGCTTAGTGGGTTAAAACCACAGCTATTTATTTAGCTAATGATTATGTGGGTCAGCAATTTGGGCTGGGCTCAGCTGAGCAGTTCTTCTGGCCCGGGCTGGGCTCATTCCTGCATCTGCAGTCAGCTGCTCAGTCAGCCAGGGAATAGCTGATCCCTGGAGGCCACAGCAGGAGTGGCTGGTCTCTGTACCACTGGGTTTCTTATCCTCTAGCAGGCCTACCTGGCCTACTTCTGATGGAAGCAGGGCAGTTTTCCAGAGGCACACAGAGCAGAGAAACACAAAGACTTTTGAGATCTTGATTTGGAATTGGCATAGCATTTTGGCCATATTCTATTGGCCAAAGAACTCACAAGCCCAGTCCAGATTCAAACTGGGGTTATAAACTCCATCTTTTGATAAGAAAATCTGCAAAGTCACATGGCAAAAGGGCTTGAACACAGGGAGGACAATAATGGTGGCCACCTTTACCAACATCCACCTCAAGAGGTTTAGAAAATCACTCAAGAGGGATCTCCAGTGGGTTCTGCTCAATCCATCTACCCCCGACAAGTTCCAGGACAAAGGGCTTTTCCTTTGCTCACATCACAGCTCTATTGGGCATCTGGGGCCCCACCTTCCTTCCTTTGAGTTTACAAGGGTCCTGGGATGTTTAGGGAGAGAGTTTTCACCGTTGTATCAGATGGGGATGAGGCAAGACTTGGGGCACATCCCTCTCCCCACTCGCTCACTCGCTCACAAGGCAAGGTACTAGAGCTACAGAAAGTCCTTGTTAGATGCTGCCCAGACAATCAGCTGTCATAGTCTTGGGACACCAAGACTGTGGTGGATCAAATTTACTCAAGTGAGGGCTTGGCGGCCTACAGGTGATTCAATTCAGGACACTCCAAAAAGGCCCTGTATCCCTAATTCCTGAATGTATGGTTTAAGGGCCCCACTGACCTCTGCAATCTTTCTCCTAAACATTTCATGTTACCCACAATTCCTCCATTACTGAACAATGCAGGTAATGGAAATGAATGAATTGGATCAGATAAGGGCTGTGGCCCACTGGGGGCCCTGTCCCTTTGGAAAGGAACTGGCACTACCAGCTACAACTAACTGATGCCCCGTGGGGGGGGGGGGGGGGCCCTTTTTCCCAGACTTCCCAAGTTGTTTTTTTTTGAGGTATAGTTGACATATAACATTATATTAGTCTCAGATGTACAATATAATATTCGATATTCACATATATTGTAAAATGCTCACCACAATAAGTCTAGTTAACATCAATTGCCATATCCAAGTCTTTAAAGAAGCCAACAATTGGATTCTTACGTGAAATCCAAGGATTTTTAAGTATGACTAATTAAAATTCTAAGCACGTGTCAATATAAAACTCGAAGATGTGTTAATTAGAACATATCTTCAGGCTAGATTTGGCCTGAGGGGCACAAGATTGTGAGATTTGGGAGAGTAAGGAGTATTCCTTTATTTCTGTTTCCAGTCCTCTCAATTGTTCTCCTGAGGCGGTGAGTACAGAACTGACTGTCTTCCTGACACAGGGCCTAGTGGGGATGGAGGACAGAGAGGATGTTGGAAAAGTGTGGACCACAAGGACCGGAACATATGATATTATTAGTGGTACAGCCTAGTGTGAAGTTAGTCTGCCAGGGTTTACGACGTGGCCTTGGCACATTCAAGGCCTGGGATCTGGCAAGTGGATTGACCCCTTGTTGTTCAAAGTGTGGTCCAGGGACCAGCAGAATCAGCACCATCTGGGAGCTTGCTAGAAACCAAGAATCTCAAGCCCCATTCTACTGAATCAGAACCCACATTTTAACAAAATCCTCAATCAATTCTTAGGCGCATTAAAGTTTGAGAAGTACTAAACTAACACATCTAAGTCTCAAGTTCTTGTCAATAACGTGAGGATAATAATATTAGCCTCATAAGATCTATAAAGAGTAAATGAGTTAATGAATATAAAGTACTTAGTGCAATGTCCAGCTCACATGGAGCACTCAATCATCTTAAACAAACATCTCTTAGATTTCTAAGTCAACATGAAGAGATCTATGTGAAGGGGCCAGCCTGGTGGCCCAGTGGTTAAGTTTGCACGTTCCGATTCTCAGAGGCTCTGGGTTCACCAGTTCGGATCCCGGCTGCGGACATGGCACTGCTTGGCACACCATGCTGTGGTAGGCGTCCCACATATAAACTAGAGGAAGATGGGCACGGATGTTAGCTCAGGGCCAGGATTCCTCAGCAAAAAGAGGAGGACTGACAGTAGTTAGCTCAGGGCTAATCTTCCTCAAAAAAAAAAAAAAAGAAACAAACTATGTGAATTATAAAAAGAATCATATACGAGAACCTAACCTCCCCCCATTACCCATATTTCTGTGCAGAAATGATTTCTGAATCCTGGCTGACAACACAGGGAGACATCTTCATCCTCCCCACACTCTCTGTAGCAGCCACGGGTCTCATCAGAAAGGACCTATCAGAAGGGGCTCCTTGAGCAGGAATGAGGTGGGACTTCAGCAACTAAAGTGGAATAACGTATGCCAGGTGCCTGGCATCCTGCCCGACACATCATGGGCGCTCAATAACTGGCGCCTTTTATATCCCGTCGTCAATTTATCACATGTTCTCTCTCAGAAGCTTCTTTCGAATGAGTCAGTGAATCAAATCCAGCATTATTCTGGGATTTCTGAGTCAAAAAATCCTGACTAAAAAAGTACTTTCTCCCTAGAGCGTCTATTACACACAGTGGGGGGTGGGGAAAGAGGAAGAGGGAGCTTGCTCACTTGTCTATTTGTTGCTAGATTTTATAACATTTGCATTTTTCTGCTTATATAAATAAAGTGTGCTGTCATACAGGAAAGATCAAAAAAGATAATTAAAACCATTTGAAATGCTTCTACCCAGGAATGTTAGCATGCTGTTTCTCTTCTTCATGTTCTTTTCTAGGTAGTTATATGTATTATATTTACACAATTGGGTTTGGGTGCATGCTGAATATGCAGTCTATCCTGATTTTTAAATTTTACTTAACACTTTATCATGATCTTTTCCATGTTAATAAACAGACTTCAGAAAAACACTGTTTAATGAAGACCCTAATAGTGCTCATTATGGCTCTACCATCACTTATTTCACTATTCCTCTGCTGTTGGTCGTTGTATGTTATTTCCAATTTTTTTGCTCTTACAAGTAGTACTTCGATTACGGGTCCATAGATAAATCTTTGGCTATATTTATGATTGTTTCTTTATGATTGTTTTCCTGGATGTTAATCCCAATAAATGGTATTTCTGGTTTAAAGGATATGAGATTGTCAAAATTCTTGATATAGGTTGTAAAATTGCTTCCCAAAAGGCTACATCAATTTGGATTCCCACCAGCCATTGTGAAATACTAATTTCTGTGGTCTGAATTGACTATTACCAATTCTTTTAATCTTTATATTTTAAATAAGCAGAAAAATATCTCATTGAAGTTTTCATTTCTCTAATTATTGGTGAAGTTGAACATTTTTTTAATCTTTATGGACCATTGTCATACTTTACAAATTATCTGTTTATGTTTTTTAGCTAATTTCTATGGTAAATTTTTAGTATATACTGTTGATTTATAAAAACTCTTTTCTTAATGAAAATACTAAATATTTGTAGTACTTGTTGCAAATATTTTTCCAGTTCGTCTTTCACTTTTTAACTTGATTATGACAATTCAGTGTACTGAATTTTAAATTGTCTTCACAATCTAATCTGTTGTTTCTCTTGTGTAGTTTCTTCTATTGCTTTTATGCTTAAAGATGTCTTCACATCCCACAGATCAGTTCAACAAAGGCCTATCTTGTCTTCAAATTATTCATGGTTTTATTCGGTTTACTCGGTCCCTCACTCAAGCCTGATTTTATTCTGCATTATAGAGGAAGTAAGGTCAGAAACTAACTTACTACTTTCTCCTCAAATAGTCAATTTTACCAACATCTCTTATTGAGCAAGTCATCCATTCCCCATTGGTTTGTAATGTTTCCTTATCTTATACTACTGTTTTGTAAATATTGTTTCAAGACGTTATATTCTGTTCCATTGACTCATCTACTGATTTTTGGATTACTACCATAGTATTTTAATTATCATAACTTTCTAGGAAGCTTTGGCTTCTGGAGGTTGCACCTAGACCTTTGATACAATTATTCTGTTAGGACTTGTAAACGTTCTGGTTACACATAAAAAAATCATTAGTCATTAACTACTTGAGATATATGAGGTCTTATATCTTATATATCTCATTAAACAGACAAGGTTATTCACGTTATAAAAACTGAAGTGGCTTGCCCAAGATTTCCCAGTTCACTAGAAACAGGGCTAGAACTTGAACCCAGGCCTCTACACCCAGTTTAGAGCACCTTCTACCACATCATATTTTATTTTCCTTTTACTAGGTCTCAACAAAATGCAGCATGGGTTGGTCTCAGGTGAGCAACAACTATGACGCAAGCATTGTGTTTACCCACCAGGCACTGTACTATGCTTCCTGACTGTGAGGCACTACCAGGTTACAAGTTGCTTTAATAAGGTGCCAATTGTAGGAAGCATTGAATAAAGAGTAGAGAGGCAGGGAGAGACTCATTCCAACCTGGGGTTGGAAGTTTCTAGCAAGGGATAACCTCTGAGCTGAGGCTCGAAGGATGGGTCAAATTGGGGAGGTAGAAATGAGAGGAAGAGCATTCTCCAGGCAGTACAGAATGAACAAAAGCATAAAGGATAAAAATAATAGTATCTTTAGGGGCTCTTTTATTTTGCTCCTCCCAACCCACCCAGCCAATCCATTAGCCCTACTGTTGACTCTACTTTCAAAATAAATCCTGCGTATCTAAGTTCTTCATCATGTTAGCAATCATCTAAGATAACGAAGTGCGTCCCTTCAAAATGCCACTCATCTACATCCTGCCTGTCAGTTGAGCTCCTCAAAGTCTGCTTCCCTGCATCCTCCAGCTTTCATCTTCAAGTAGTGATTTCCAACTAGCTCCCACTTCTGCATCCTAGAAAGAAAGACCTCCGCTTCTCTCAGAAATTTATCTTCTGCACAATCAAGCATTTGGTCCAATAGGAGTGCGTTTCATTAGTGACTGAATGAAGCTTTTAAATTAAGTATAGCAGCTGACAATGGCTGCTCATAGTGTGATTTTCTGAACAATCCATTCTGTCAGTTCTTGAGTTCTTCCCTCGCTTTTCTAATTCACAGGATTATGTGAGAGCAAAATGAGATAACATATATGAAAATGCTTTGTAAATGTAAATGACTCTAGATGAGTAACATGCCATTGTTCCTGTTGTTGCTGAGATGCCTGTAATAGCCCTTTGACATATGTAACAAGATTGCTATCGTCTGCCAATATCTGTCCACAACTTCTCTTTCATAGTAGTAGAACCGCTAATCTTTTAGCTGAGTGCATAGCTATAAAAAAAAAAAACTCCCAGAGCCCTGTGCAGATAGGTGTGGCCATGTGACTAAATTTTGTGTATGAGCAGATTGAGTGTGACTTCTGTGTGCATCCTTCTTTTTCCCCTGGCTGGAATGTGGATGTGGCCATGCACCATCTTGGACCAGAGGGAACGGGATACCACCTTAAGAAAAGTAGAACAAGATAAAAAGGTTTGGGTTCCTACCAACAGGGACCTTCAGTACCATCCCTGAACTTATTACACTTGGACAGTTATGCAACAGAATTCATTTTCTAAACTTGTTTTAGCCACTATTATTTTGGGTCTCTGTTCTATATCCTGATTAATGCAACATGGATGTGCCAAGGTCTCATGGTTACTGTGATTTTCAGCCTCTTACTCTAAGATGCTGGACCGCTGCTTAGCTCAGTGGATCACAGCACAGTGCTCAGATGAGGAGTACCATCCCTGCCTGGGCCAAGATAATTCCACACTGTTGTCAAGCACTTGTAACTAACTTCTCTGGACTACAAATGAGTGTGTGAATAGATCTGGGCAAATACATCCTCAATATAGTTGGTGAGAAGATTTCAATGAATACACCACCTACAAACAGTGGTACTACGTGAAAGACACAACTAAGACATGGTACATGATTCTACAGCCTGGTATAAGTTGGTTAGGTTATTCTGGAGGTCAATTTGATAGTCTATAGTAAAGTTAAAAATGCTAATGCCTTATAACTCAGCAATTCACTTTTCAGTATCTACCCTAGAGACAGACTCATAGATGTACGACAAGATGATATGCCAATGGGAGCCTTTGCATGAATAATCAGGCAACATTGACAGACAATGGATGTCTTTTTTTTCCTTTTTTTTGTGAGGAAGATTGGCCCTGAGCTAACATCTATTGCCAACCTTCCTCTTTTAGCTTGAGGAAGATTGTTGCTGAGCTAACATCTGTGCCAATCTTCCTCTATTTTTTAATGTGGGATGCCACCACAGCATGACTTGACAATAAATGCTAGGTCCTGCCTGGGATGTGAACCTGCAAACCCTAGGCCACCAAGGCAGAGCATGCAAACTTAACCGCTATGCCACCAGGCCAGCCCGAAAATGGCTGTCTTTAGGATGTAGGTGCATACTTTGAAACCTTATGCAGCTATTTTTTTAATGAGGTGGATTCATTTATAGTTACCTAGTACATATATAAGACATACATACATACATAAGACATAATGTTCAGTGAAAAAGGAAAGTTGCAGAATGACATGTAAAAATATAACATCATACATACTTTTATAAAGCATGCATGCACACATATAAACACACACAAATTAGATGTTTCTAAAGCCTCATAAATGTAAATACCATTTTAAAAAAAGCTCACTAACTCAAAAAGATATAAGCACCCCTATGTTCATTGCAGCATTATTCACAATAGCCAAGACTTGGAAGCAAACCAAGTGCCTACAAATGGATGAATGGATAAAGATGACGTGGTATATATACACAATGGAATACTACTCAGCCATAAAAAAAGATGAAATTGTGCCATTTGTGACAACATGGATGGACCTTGAGGGTATTATGCTAAATGATACAGAAAGACACATACCATATGATTTCACTCATATGTGGAAGATAAACAAACACATAGATAAAGAGAACAGATTGGCGGCTACAGAGGGGAAGGGGGTGAGGGGAAGGCAAAAAGGTTAAAGGGGCATATGTACACGGTGACAGAAGGAAACTAGACTTTTAGTGGTGAACAACATGTGGTCTATACAGAAGCTAAAATATAATGATGTACACCTGAAATTTACGCAGTGTTATAAACCAATGCGATCACAATAAAATAAAAATGAAAATATAAACTTAGCAAGGTTCAAGTCCAACCTAGCAACAATGACTCCCTTTGGA
Source organism: Equus quagga (assembly GCF_021613505.1). Taxonomy (NCBI): domain Eukaryota; kingdom Metazoa; phylum Chordata; class Mammalia; order Perissodactyla; family Equidae; genus Equus; species Equus quagga. Next base: position 19,505,688 of record NC_060285.1, read on the forward strand.
ATGAAGACGATTACTGGAAGCAATAGCTGTTATCTGAAATGCCTAAATATTTTACAATGAGAATTAATTTATTTATTACTTGGTAATTAAAATTAAAAGTATTTTTTGAAAGAAGACACCAATACCATGTATCAATTTATCTTATTGAAGACTGTATAGATGCCAAAAATGTGTGACTGCCTTCTAATTAGAATAGGCAAGGAAAGAAAGGAGAATTTTTTAAGTAAGTATGAAAAACATGGAAATTTGGACATTTCCCTCAGCCTATAACCAAAGCCTAATTAAAAAAAAAATTTTTTACATTCTTTTCTTTCAAAGGTGAGCTCTTCAATAAGATACAACTATCAGACCAAAGCGACCACTGTGATGCTTCTTCTAAACATACTAGAATACATGCCTTGGGTTCCACTGAGTTCATGTGGCATCACCTTGGCCTCCCCATCAAAATACCTTGACACAGACAGGGAAAAGGGGAGTCTAGCCATACCATCAAAAGTGAAAGATGCCTGATGTTTGGGAATGCCAAAGAAATCCATCTGCTAGTCATCCAAATGGTCCAAAACTGATTCATGGGTTGCATAATTACAAAGCCTATCCCAACCACTTCACTTTGATTCTCATTTATCCAACATCAACCATTTTCATTTGTAAGTAAAATAGAAGCCATGAATCTCTCAGCCTCACATGTTCTCTACCTCTTTGTTCTCACCACCTCATCTCGTTCCAAAAGCAGAGCTCACCTTCCTCTAGTAATGCTGAAGATGGCTTTAGATGGTATACAGATGAACATTTGCTATTTTTTCAGTGTGTGTGTGTATATATATATATATGTAATTAACACATCAAACAAGGGATTTTACAGATATTAAATAGGACAATGGTAAAGTAAGAATTTAAATAAAAGGCTTGAGTCAATATTACACAATATGGAAAATTTAATGAAGTTGTATTTGAGTGAGTTATATTTGGGATAAACTGACTGTTAGCATCCCACAACAGGTTTTACTGCTCTGTACCAAGAGCTCAGTGTCTGAAGAATCACTTTCACCTTCTGTCTTCTCCATCCTCTGTGAACTCCCCAACAGCATGGACCATCTTGCTCTCCTTTGCACGGCCAGGAGAGCCTGCACATAGAAGGTTTAATGAGATATTGTTTGTGGACAGAGTGAGAGTTACTTGGTTTGACATAGTGAATTGTAAGATGGCTCTCCTCAGTGACAAACAGTCCCTGGAAGGGTGATGGTGGAGTTGACCTGCTTGCTCTAGATAAGTGGTTCTCAACTTAACTGCATGTAAGAAACACATGGGGAGCTTTGTAAACTCTCAATGCCCAGGTCGCACCCTAGACCAGTTAAATCAGAATCTCTGGATGTGGGACCCAGGCCTTTGTCTTTTTCTAGTTCCCAGGGAATGAGAAAACATGCAGCCAAAGTTGAAAACCACGGAGCTGGGTGATAAAGTTGCCACCATCTAGCTAAGTGACTGAAAACCAGTCACTCTCAAAGACAATGACAGCATCAATAGACTCGTAGACTGTTAAAGACTTAGCTCTGGAGATGTCCTCTCTGCCAGAATGCCTCCCCGTTGGATAGGTGCTTGGCTGACTCTCCCATCTCCTGAAGATCATTGCCAAACCCCACTTCCTCACCAAGGCCCACCCGACCACCATATTTCATATTGCAGTCTGCCTCCAACCTCCACCCGTGGCGCGCCTGTTCCACCTTGTTCTGCCTTCCTTTTTCCTTTTCTGTAGTACTTATTATCCTCTAACTTATGCCATTTATTTATTAATTAATTATCTTTGTTCTTCATGATTGTCTCACTCTTCTGGATTGTAAGCTTCTTGGGCATGGGGAATTTCTCTGCTTTCTTCCCTAAATATCTCAACTGTCTGCAAGAGGGCCAAGTACATGGTGGGCACTCAACAAATACCTGCTACATGAGTAAAAATTAGAGCCAGCGAAGGCCTGCTAGATTGTTCGCTAAACTCAACCTTCCCATTGAACTGGTGAGAAAATGGCAGCCCAGAGAGGAGAAGAAATGCATCCAGGGTCACAGAGCGAGGCAGTGGCTGAACGGGGACTACACCCCAGCCCTGTGACTCCCAGCACCGTACCTTTTCACTCCAATGCACAGGTCTACTGTGTAGAAGTGTGCACGCAGACAGCTCCAAACAGCAACCCTGGAAGGGGAGCCTTTGTTTGCTCCCAGAATTTTCAAAACTCTGCTCTGCTTTTGGAGGGCATTTATCAGCCTTCGGTCTTGATGGAGCTGACTCACCATTTGGGAACACCACTGCCTGCTGTCTGTGTAATCACTCAGGACCTAGAGACCATAGAGAGAGATGGGTTTTTAGCAGGCTTTTTTTTTTTTTTTGCAGCAATTTTTGTTTATTTTTTGTTTTCCCTAATCTGGGCTGAAATAAAGAAGCCGTGAGATCTGTGCTTTGGATTTTGTAAATGAGCCTGCTGCTCATCGCACTTTTCGGCAAGATAAGGCCCAAATGGCATTTGCAGAAATGCTTCGCTATCTCTCTAGCAATCCGGCTCCAATGCGGGCCCCTTGGTAACAGCTTGGCAAATCCGCAAAAGGAATGCGACTATATAGTTTGTGTGTGGACCGCGGAGTTATTACGGCTTCCAAATTGCCTAGCAGGTCATTAATCATAGGCCAAGATAGGCCATCGCAGCGGCAGTGGACTGAAAGCGCCCAGCATAATGCCAGCGAAATCATGTTTAACATGCAGCCCTTGCTGGCGTAGATATGGAAGGGGGAGAGGGAAGGAACAAAATCATTCCCCTTTTAGGAAAGAAAACTTCTACTTATCTTTGATTTGCATTCAGTCCTCCCTCAATAGTCCTTAAGCCTGTTATTTAATTCATTTTGGTGCCAGGGTTCACCACAAAGCAGAAACCCTAAGCGAGACCTATGCAGTCGGTGACCTCTAAACCCCCTGTCTTTTCTTGTCAGTTCTATGTCATTTGTGCAGTTGAACTCCACCAATTTGAAATGCTGACCTCTTCCATAGACAACCTTATTCTCCCCCAGTGAAAGAAAGGCCCGGGGCCGACGAACCACTCAAGCGGGAGATGGCAAGAAAAGAGAAAAGTGGTTGACTCGTAAATCAATTTCCACAGCCCACCCAAAACCCACACACACATTGAATTTGTATAAATTTTTTTTTTAAATTGCTCAATGGATTTATAAAGACGAGGGCTCCAAGAACAAAATAAAAAATTATGAATTGGGGCCAGAGAGAATGGAAGTGGAAACCCTACTCCCAGCGGGCCAGAGGAGCGCTGAGCGCCTCCGCCCTTCGTTCACACCTGGACTCCCTGAGGTTGTTTGAAAAGAAAAGTTGAAAATAAAATGTAGGAATAGAGTTCCATGTCACTGGCAAAGGCAACAAAAGAGAAGGGGGTGGGGAAACTACCAGAAAAATAGGACTTAAGTTATGGAGCCTACGTGTTGCTAGGCACCAAAACTGGGATGTATATGTGGCCCATCTGAACTGTGCTGTATGTGTGCACGCAGACTGCAGGCTCCCCAGAGCTGGGGCCAGGTCCCGCTCGCCCCAAAATACAGAACGATATAATCCCTGTGACCTGTTGTTTTACCTAGCTAATGTTTATTCCATGCCTTCTCTCTCACTTCTTTTAGATTTTAGATCTTTTCCCGTTAAAATCAGTCATCAACTATATAATGTTATCTCATTAAAATCAGCATTTATTGATCATCTACTATGTTTCTGCACTAGGAATTGAGGACGTAAAGCACAGTCCTTTCCCAAATACCTAACAATCTAGTGTAAAAGCTAAATATAAAAGTCCGCTCTTAAAGGAAAAAAAATTATGCAAATAGAAATATGAGATTCTTCTTTAACATATGAATCAGTTTTTCTGAGATTTTTCTCTCCACACCTTCATTTTCTTGCTACCTGGATCTTTGAGGCTGAGAAGAAAAGTCTTAAGTCAGTTTGCATTTTGCTGTAGACTGTTTTTCTGTTTCCTAGACCTTCTGACACCTAAAGAATGAAAAAGAATAGGGGCTAGCCCAGTGGTGCAGTGGTTAAGTTCCCACATTCTGCTTCGGCAGCCCAGGGTTCGCTGGTTTGGATCCTGGGTGCAGACATGGCACCGCTTGTCAAGCCATGCTGTGGTAGGTGTCCTACACATAAAGTAGAGGAAGATGGGCACGGATGTTAGCTCAGGGCCAGTCTTCCTCAGCAAAATGAGGAGGATTGGCAGCTGATGTTAGCTCAGGGCTAATCTTCCGCCTAAAAAAAAGAAAGAATAATTCTCTTCTTGTGTTCTAAAAATAGATGGTTTCTGCCTATTATGAAGCACACACTAATGACCCCTTTTCTTTCAGGTACTTTTAAGACTTGTAAAACATGGTTAGGCACTTAAGGATGATTCACCAATTGTTATAGTTGGGTGAGAGGAAGCATCATGGAGTTCCCTGGCTCCTTTTCTTCAGAGCCATTGTTCCCAGAGCTACCCAATGCCCATTGTAACTCTTGGTGGTCAATATGAAATTTGTCCTCATTTCTCTTCTTGATACGGCAGAGTCTACTTAATAAAAGTGAATCTGGCAGTTTTTCTGAATTTTAAACACAATTCAGAGTCCTTTGGTTTTGATCATTTCTCCACTCTAAGAAAAAAGGAAGGGCTGAAATCAAATAAATCAGGGAACATTATGATAGAACAACTAAATAACAACAGAATATGTAAGAGTTCCAGAGAAAAAGTGATTAATCTGTGTGAGATGAGGTCAAGGAAGGCTTCCTGGAAGAAGTGATATCTGAGCTGGAACTTAAGTGGTAAGTGAATATACCAGATCAACAAACAGGGAGCATGCAAAGGTAATGAGAAGAGACAAAGCGAGGTGTGTGCAAGGGACTGTGAGCCGCCTGGCATTCCTGAGACAGAAAGGTCAACAGGGATGGCTGGAGATCTACATGGGCCTGCAGACAGAAAGCAGCGCATCAATGCCCTTATCAACCATTCGTTAGCGCAGAAGCTCCAGGAGAGTAGCCGCCACGTTTGCTTATTCAGCATCACATCGACATCATCTGGCATAGTACTGGCACCTTGAAGGGGCTCCATAAACATTTGTGGAGTGAATAAAGTGGCTACCATGATGGGCAGTGGGGAAACCAGAAAAATCACTTTGGCGGCAGTGGTGTGGTCCACATATGATTTTTAAAGTCCTCAAGTGGCTGCAATGTGGAGGATGGACTGGAATGACGTGAACAAGGAGACTATTTAAGAGGCAGAGTTCCAGGGAGAAATAAGTTCCTGAACAAAAGCAAAAGCAAGGGAGTCGAGAAAGGAGGAGCTGAATTTAAGAGATAAATAGAGAGTATCTAAAAAATTCTGCAAACAGAGAAAAATAGAACCAAATACGTTCGTTACATTTTCAAATAACATGCTCCATATGTTTCCTCTAACCTCCAGACACCTTTACAGGCAAAATATCTCTAAATTTAAAGCCTAATGAGTCTCATCATTAATCTAGGGAAAGAGTTCAAAAAATAATTTGAATTTTTTTTCTGTTTGTATAGACTTTTCAGACGTTATATAGAATCTTTTGGATTGAGTGACGCTCACTGGGTGCCAGTTGGAGAGGATGAGAGGGAGAGGATCAGAAATGACTCCTGGGTTTCTGGTTGAAGACACTGGGTAGGTGGCACTATAAGAAACCAAGATTTGGAAAGCAAATTTAGCATGTTCCTTCAACCAACATATTCGGAGTCTACTAAATGCCTAATAAGGGCTGGATTGAGACCCTTAGAGGCTCTAGGAATGGAAAAAAATAGGAAGGACTAAAAACGTAGTTCAAACACCAAGGCCAGTGCTGCGGGCATAAATGCAGCTTCAAGTAGTGAAAGGAACTAGTTAGAAAAGATTCCACCTGGCTTTGATGGTTTAAAATCATTGCAATCTTGAAATCTGACTGAGAAGAATCTTTTGAAAGCATACACCCAGCATTCTCTTCATATGTGTTAATCTTGGATATACCCCTGAGCAGCTGTGTGATGTTGGGCAAGTCATTTAATATCTCTGGGCCCCCATTTCATCATCTGTAGCTCAGGGGCTTGAAAGAGGAGAACTTTTAGGTGCTTCCTGTAAATATTCAGTGAGTCCATAAATGAAATTGATGACACAGTATTAAGAAATCTGACCTACTTTGCAACTTAAAAGTACAGACTAATAAAGGAGGCTGAGAGGATTGGGAGCAGAGGCCAGCTTGTTGGTGGGGCCCATGAATTGGTAGAAAGTGACTCATGGGCTAAATCTACTGTAGAGGGACCTTGAGTATCTTTGAGACCCAATACCCAACCTCTTCTTCTTCCTTACAAACAGGATCCCACTTGTGTTTGAAGCAGCAACATTCCTGGCTTTAAAAGTCCATTCCTGGCTTCTTTCACCTCTTTTATTAGCCACTTGATACAGTTCCAACCAAAGAAATGTAATTGGAACTTACTGAAGTGACTTATAGGAAAGCATTCTAGAAGAAAGCAGCGTCTTCAAGAAGGGAGCCAAGAACACACAATGGAGAATGGAAAGTCTGTTCAATAAATGATGTTGGGAAAACTGGACAGCCACATGCAAAAGAATTAAAGTAGACCATTATCTTTCACCATACACAAACATTAACTCAAAATGGATTAAAGACTTGAATGTAAGACCTGAAACCATAAAACTTCTAGAAGAAAACATAGGCAATATGCTCTTTGACATCAGTCTTAGCAGCATATTTCCCATTAACGTGTCTGACCAGGCAAGGGAAACAATAGAAAAAATAAACAAATGGGACTACATCAAACTTAAAATCTTCTGCACAGCAAACAAAACCATCAACAAAACAGAAAGACAACCTAAAAATTGGAGGAAAATATTTGCAAACCATATATCTGATAAGGGGTTAATATCCAAAATATGTAAAGAACTCATACATCTCAACAAAAAAACTCTAACAACCCAATTAAAAAATGGGCAAAAGATCTGAACAGATGTTTTTCCAAAGAAGACATACAGATGGCCAACCGGCACATGAAAAGATGTTCAACATCACTAATTATTAGGGAAATGCACATCAAAACTACAATGCAATGTAAACTCACGTCCATCAGAATAGGTATACTTAACAAGACAAGAAATAAAAAGTGTTGGAGAGGATGTAGAGAAAAGGGAACCCTCACATACTGCTGGTGGGAATGCAAACTGGTACAACCACTATGGAAAACAGTACGGAGATTCCTTAAAACTTAAGAACAGACTACTAAATGATCCAGCTAGTCCACTGCTGGGTATTTATCTAAAGAACATGAAAACACAAATGCGTAAAGATACATGCACCCCCGTGTTCATTGCAGAATTATTCACAATAGCCAAGACTTGGCAGCAACCTAGATGCCCTTAAAGGACGAATGGATAAAGAAGATGTGGAATTATACACAATCAAATACTACTCAGCCATAAGAAACGATGAAATCCAGCCATTTGTGACAACATGGATGGACCTTGAGGGTATTATGCTAAGCAAAATAAGTCAGAAGGAGAAAGTCAAATACTGTATGATCTCACTCATAAACAGGAGATAAAAACAACAATAAAAAATCACACAGAGACAGAGATTGGAGTGGCGGTTACCAGAGAAGAAGTGGGGAGAGAGGAGGGCAAAAGGGGTGATTAGGCACATGTCTGTGGTGACGGATGGTAATTAGTCTTTGTGTGGTGAACATGATGTAATCTACACAGAAATTGAAATATAATGATGTGCACCTGAAATTTATATAATGTTATAAACTAATGTTACCTCAATAAAAACAAAGAAAGCCGCTTCAGCTGGCACAGCCCTTCTGCTCTTTATCCTTCTCCTTCTTGCCTAGAAAGCAGACATGATCTGCAGATGGAGCAGTCATCCTGGGACCACAAGGCACCAAGCCAAAAGCTAAGTAAGGGTGGAAAGCTAGTCAGCACCTGTGGCCTGAGAGCACTGTGACCCATCTTAGCAATCCCAATTCCTACATCCAGACTTCTTGCTCAGAGAGAAAGGAAGGGAGAGAAGGAGGGATGAAGGGAGGGAGGAAGGGAAAGAAGGAGGGATGGAGGGAGGGAGGAAGGGAGAGAAGGAGGGATGGAGGGCGGGAGGAAGGAATGGAGGAAGGAAGGAAGGAAAAGAGAAAAAGAAAAAAAAAGAGACAAATCCCTCATATCTCATTTCACCATCACAGGCTGGGTTTTCTGCACATGCCATCAAACCTGTGTCTGATAAAAGTGATGACTGATCTTCATGTGGTGATGAATAAGCCCATTTCCCTGCAACATTTAGTACGCTTGGGAGAAACAGACATAATAAATGAGTGCTTCCAGAAAAAAAGCTTGCTTATAAAGACAAACAAAACTAATTGAATGTCCTCCAGGACAGAGATCATATTTTATTCGTCTTTATAGCCCCACTGTCCAGTGTATACGTGGCATACTTTAGGATCACAATTCCTATGAGTTAAATAAATGATGGAAAGAAGGAAAAAGCTTTTCCCATCAAGGAGTTATCTTATCTATATGATAGCAAACATTCACGTCTGATGATTTGTCATTAAATCCATTGGATTGACTGTCCTCCCTCCCCAGGTCACATAAACCAGTCTATGGGAACATCACATAGAAAACATAAGAAGCTACCAATTATTTCACCAGTGTGGCTGACATGCCCTTTGGGAGAAACCCATACACAGACTCCTAGTGTAAACCAAGCGCTTTTTTCATACCATCTATGGCAGGCAGTGATGACATTTGCCCTAAAAGGTGAAAGAGTGCAGCAGAGCTGAGGAAAGGAGCACCTGGAAGACCCGGGGAGACCTGGGGTGATCATGCAGGAGGGCAGAAGAGGGAAGAAGATTTCTCTTTTGCTCCCCCTCCTCTGCCACGCTCCTCACCTGAGGGGGTCTCAACCAATGCACAGATCTGAACTGCAATTCTATTTGAATGCAGATAGTTTACATGTTATTAGCCCCCTAACTAGGAAACAGTTTTCACACTGAAACCAGCAGTCACAAGACGGAAAGACAACTGAAACTGAATGACGGGAGACGTCTTGCCAGAGCACAATGTAAGAAATTGCTACTATCTTCACTTACATCCGTTTCCAGCCAGGATTCAAAAGACACTTTCTAAAAAACTTGATCTAGTTGTCATCATCATCATCACTCTAGAGCAAGGATATGCAAACTGTGACCTGAAAGCCAAATCCTGTTTTCGTAAATAAAGTTTTAATGGAACACAGCCACACTCTCATTTACATATTTCTCCTGTTGCTCTTGTACTATAACCGCAGAAAATACTTACTTGTTAGCCTTTACAGAAATGGTTTGCTGACCTCTGCTCTAAAAGCTGTCAGGCTTTTCTGTTGTTGTTTTTTTTGTTTTGTTTCGTTTGGGGCTGCCCAGCCTCGGAGCACTCTTCCGTTAGATGTTCTGAAGCATCTTGGTAGAAAGCAGATCCTGTCTCCTAACAGAAAAGTAGGCAAGGCCAGGCACCACTTTCCCGGCCTCCCTTGCATCTATGTCTCAACCAATCAGAAGCTCCCACTCCAGATGCAGACTGGATAACTAGTGGCACAAAAAAGCAGAGACAGCAGACAAGCCATCTTTCTCACAATGGCAGCTGGAGCTATGGCTACAGCCAACCAGTTTCCAGGCAGTGGCACCATCAGCACCAGCAGGACATCCAGTGTCTAGTTCTAGAGATGGTGTCAATGCAAATGGTGGTGTCCAAGAATGAAGGCAGAAGTGGCTGCAGCCCCACCCAACTATTATAGGGAAAGGTGTTAGCCGTGGTTTCAGCTGCTGCTCAGCCTCACCTTTTCTAGCCCATTTTCTGACCCTGGAATCAGCTTTTCTAGTAATTCTATGAATAACTCAAAGCCTTTCAGTAAGTCTTTTGCATTTAAATCGTCCAGAGTTTATTTCTGTTGCTTGCAGCTGAGAGCTCTGACTGATAAAAGCATCTATTGTTTTTTCTTATATTTGTAGAGCAGCTAACAGATGACAAGTCACCATCACATAACCTGTTTTGTTCTTATGACAACCTTGTGAAGTGTGTTTTTATGCCCACTTAACAGATGAAGAAACTGAGGCCAGGTGAGGCTAAGTAATCTCTTTGAGTCAACACTGAAATCTTTTTCAATAAAAACACAGACTCTCTTTCTACTGTGCCAAGCAGGCAGAACTCTTTTTATAATATCAGGCACATGCTTATTGTTTTACTTATAAATTAAACAAATCCTCTCTCTTTTTCAAAGCCTGCAGAGGGTTAAGAGCTCTCTCAATGCTTACCAGCATCTTGTCATTTTTCGCCCTCTTTATTCCAGTCCAGGTGGCTTTAGTTTTTCATTTAAAAATGTCATCACCACGTCATTAGCAATGCACTGTTACCTGACAGTAGGAAGAGGCGTCCCAGGCCATATGGCTGAGTTTAATCTACATGGTCACGGTGTAATCCCGTTGAAATGGCTTCCCTTTGCAATCAAAACCGAATTTCACACTTTACCAAGATGGGGACAGCTCTTGTCTTCCCCAGAGTAATATAGATCTCCCCAGGCAGCCAAGGCCAATGGAAATGGCTTTCTTCTCTGGGCCAGCAGCAGGTGGGGGGCAGGGCTGGGAGGTCAGCATGAATGGGAAGAGGCTGGAAAGGAGAGGCCAGGACAGGAATGAGAGTCCAAAGTAATCCTCAGCACTCCCCACCTATGGATAGCCATTGGGGACATTTGACCATGGAGCTTTGGAAAAGTAAATTTGGAATATAAGCCATCTTTATGGGGTTGGTGGTTTTATCTTACCCACAGTTGTCATTTGTGAAGTTAGTTATCTGGTTTATCTCCCCAGAAGGGCTAAAATTAAAATGACTGTCCACAAAATGACCTTCTATCAGAGCCACTTAGCTAATCAGAATCTCCAGGAATATGTATTTTAAGCACACATCCTTCATTTATTGAATGCAGCTCATCTCAGTCCTGTGTATGAGAATCACTGGTGTAAATTAATATGAAGAAATAATTGAATGTCATAAATAAGAAAAAATGATTGAATTGCTGTAGGACAAGCAGAATGAAAGAATGAGACATCACTTTTTTTTAAACCTACCAGTTGGTAAAGTGGTTTGTTTGTTTGCTAAAAATATAGTCATACCTGTGAGGCCGTGAGGACATTGGGATTCATCACTGCCGGTGAAATTGGGGCTGATTCAATCTTTCTGAGGCAATTAGGTAATATGAATCCAAAAGCCTTCAGAACACACATTTCCATTAACAAAATAGTTTTTCTTCAGATGTGTCCTGAGGACATAATCATGTGTAATTGTGTGGTTGTAAGGTTTTTCATCACAGAATGTATTCACAGATAGCAAAAAATGAAAATCAAATAAACAGAAAGAAACCTCTTCATGTAAAAATGCACAGATTGGTTAAAATGTTATCCCACATTCAATCAGCATTTAAAATCATGTTATAGAAAACGATTTGATGATTCAGAAATATGTAACTACTGGATTTTTGAATGCCTTTCTTACCCCATAAACTGTAAGGGCTGAAATCCTGTTGGTCTTTTTCACTACTGTACCCTGAGAGCCTAGAACAGGACCTGTGAAAATATTTGTTGAATAAGTAACCTGATTAATGCTCATGTTTTAAGTAGAAAAGTGAATTATATGATGCCATTCTGTCAAGAAAATATATAGATAATTAGATGGTGACTGGCTTTCTCTGGTTGGTAGAATTATAGATGATGGCTATTCTCCACACTTATGAAAAGATACTTATTATATCCCAGATATATTTCCATGTTAGTAAACATAAATCTACGTCACCATTTAAAATTCTGCAAAATATACCATTATATGATCTTGTCAATATTTATTTGAACCAATATTCCAACATTGAAGTTTCAGGTTATTTTAGATTTTTCAACATTATAAAAAATGCTAATAATACTGCAACAAACACTCTTTGCTCTGTGTCTTTTGAGCATGTCTGACTTCTTCCTTAGAAAAAGTATCTAGAATTAGAATTAGCATGTCTATTTTCATCTGTAGAGGATCTCTAGCAACAAATTAGCTGCTCATTGAAATGTGTAAATTATTTAGATGCCACAAAATAAGTCTCCTTCATTTGTGTGTCCCCGTGAAGGAGGGTAACATTCCTGAGAATGGGGAGATGGATCTAGAGCAGGCCTCTTCTTGGTCACTCCAACAGGAAAAGACTGAGGAAGGAACATGCCCAATGCAGGTGCTGACTTCTCTCCCAAGCTTAGCTTCCATTTCCTCAGGAAGTAGAGACATTATGAACTGCCTGAATGCTGAAGATGGACTGGTCCAGCCTGGTCCCCTCCCAGGGCTGCAATGTTTGCTCATTCCATTTTTTCATGGAAGAAATCTCATCATTAGCTTATATAAACCACCACTGGCTACATCACTGTGGTTATACAAACTCTACAATTTTCACTTTAGCAGTCTTATATCACGTGCTTCTGTTGGGGGGAGGGCTGCTCATAAGGTTGGCCTACATTTCAAACACCAATGCATTTTGAACATCCTCAGATACTGTAATATTTTCATAAAATATCCCCAAAGTAGACCTTGCGCTTACACTCTGCCATTATTTTTGGCCAGCAACCCGTGAAGTAATGATTATATATCAAGGACACAATCTGTCTTCTGGAAGACAAAGAAGGTCACTCAAAGAGGCAGGAAAAAAGGGCAAATGTGGGAGAGACCTGAAGATCATCACTGTCCTCTGTAAACCAAAGCATTCACACAGGAATCAGTGGAGAAACAACGACCAAGAAGCTGACCAACTGTTGCAGAATTATTAAACATTCCTGGGATTATAAACTGGAGCTTTTCTTGTCTTCTTTCTTTTGTTATTGTTTAATTGGTGTTTGGGAACTTGGAAGAGCTCATTGGTGGGTGGAATCAGAGCAAGGTGGTGACAGCAATCCTGCAGGTTTGGGAGTTGGTGCAAATTTAAATATTCTCACCAGTGACAGATGCAGTGGAAATGATGGCCATCCCTTGAATTCGTACAAGCGGTTTTCTGAAAATTTTCCCTCTAAGGCCTGGGGAAGAGGCCAAAGTTCTGAATCACTCTAGAATGCTGAGAGGATAAGACTCCTGGAGGAGAGCACAGGGCTCAGTTCTAACTTCTAGTACTTATTTTCTCCTAGCAAATTAATCACCTTTTCGAACTTCGTTTTTGTCTTCCACAAAATGGGCTGTTCTTCTACTTGCCTCACGAGGGAGCAGTAAGCAACAGTAAAACCATTCTGCTCTTACTGGAGGATGACTGCGCACTTCTTGGAGGCCCTGAAACTCTTCCACCCACTAGACAGTCTCCCCAAGACCCATGGACTCTGCTTTAGCTCACACCATCCTGGTGGCATGAACACCACAGAACAACAGAACATAAAATTCCCTAATGACTTTGCCGTAGTGCAGCATTTTTGTTTCATGGATGTAATTGCCCGTGTGGCCTATATTTTCCTGATACACAAAAATGAAAGACTCAATCCTATTTCATTATCAACTGAATTTTCTTGAACACCTACTATGTGCTGGATACCATGCTAGCTACTTTCGCATAGTTCATTTTATTCTATCTTTATAATAACCCTCACGGATAGGTGTTATCTCCACTTATGCAGATGAGGAAGCAAAATCTTAACTCCCTAGCTAACTGATGGTTTATGGAGAATTGCAACCAGATCCTTTGCTCCCAGAATCAAATATCTTCCAGAACAAAATTATGTTCAAAGAAAGTCAAAAGGACCTTTCTAAAAAGTCCCTCCCTTCTTCCATCCTTTCATTTCTCCCTTTCTTCGCTCTTTCCTTCCTTTTACAAGTTTTTGAGTGTCAAGTATGTGTCAGATACTATTCTAGAAGCAGGGAACATTCTTAGTAATACAAGGAAGATGGTGAAGAACATGCTTGCACATTGGTAATATTTTCAGAAGCAGAGGACCATAGAGTTGAACTTGGGATCTTATTGGGGAAACTATTGGCTGGATTATGGTGGGAAGAACATGGAATTTGGAGTCAGGCAAACCTGAGTTCAAATCCTGGTGCTGCCACTCTCTACCTTTGTGATCATGGACAAGTCATATAGCTTCTCTGAGCCCCTCAGTTTTTTCATCTATAAGGTAAATAGAATAATACGCCACCTTATAGGATTGCTCTGCCTATGAACAAAATAAGATGCCTGGCGCTTGGAAAATGCTCAGTAAACAGGAGATGAGAATATAACCATGTGCATATATTATAAACAAGTCTGTTTCAGGAAAAGTTCCTGCTCTACTGCCCTGGTCTGGGAGGTCTGTCCATCTGCCCATCCACAGGACTATCTCGTATGACCTCTTCTAGGCATCTTGTGCTGACTCTTAGAAAGAAGAAGCTGGGGGTATCTTGGTGCATCCCAACACTGCAGAAACCACACTTAGGCGGGCTCCATCTCCTTCAGCTTTCAAAGCCCTGCTCCTTTGGCTGGCGGGTGCTTCACCGGGTGGAGGGCCAATTCGCCATGGCGGTTTGTATCTGCAGCAGGCCTGACAGGCTGGGAGAGGAAGGCGTTAATGTTTTCTGACAGGCGACCCCTAATTGTGGAAGCTTTTCTTCTCGGCCTGTGAAATTCTGACTTAGGCAAGCAGCATAACAAAGTGGTAGGGCATTGAGCTGGGCTTGCACTACACTGGGTGGGGGTGGGGGGGTAGTGAGGGGAGGATGGGGGGGTAGCCCAGCATTATTCATGAAGACTTTCAGCTGTTTTTGTCTTTTAACTAACCTTTGAGTTTGATCAGAGGGCTGGCCGGCCTCCCTTTCGCCAAAGGCCCTGCTGGCACCTGGACAATGGAGACAGACTGTTTTTCCTCGTAAAGAGCTATAGCTGGGGGAGGTGGAGGGCTGTGTGTACTGGAGGTGGGAGGGGAGGGTTGGGGGGGGGGTGAGCCAGCTTTACTTCTGTCTTGGTCTTGGGGAGAGAGACGGAGAGAGAATTTCCATCTCCCCCAACACAAGCAGCCACCCTCGACTCTCTAGGCTCAACAACTTTATCCAGAGTAACGCACACAGTGGGCTGCTTTGCCCACTTGATTTTCAAATGCCACACCACCTTCCCCCACAGATATCTTTCTTCTGCTCTTCCTTCCCACCTGACTCCCTCCTTCCAAAGGGCCCATTGGCTGGAGAAGGCTTCAATCTAGGAGTGCTTGAGTGTTTTATTTAAATTGTAAATAATGATGGCAAAAAGGGGAGAGAGCAAATGAGTGGAGAAAGGAGAAAGGAGGGAGGAGGGAAAGGGAAAAGGGAGAAGAGATGGAGAAAGTGACTCAGACGACAGTTAGAGACCCAAAGAAAGGCCGGCAGACGAGCTCTGGTTCAGAAAGGAGCTAAGAGGGCTGGGCTCAGCTTCGGTGGCGTCCAGAGGCGGCGGTGCTGGGCAGCGCCCGAGCCCAGTGGTGCAGCTTCACCCCCAGCCCCTGCCGGCCCCCAGGGGAGCAGGGAGGGGCTTGAGGGGGTAGATGCTCTCCAAGAGCTCTCGCTTTTGGCAGGTGCCAAGCTTTTGTCCCCTGCATCCACTTCCTGCCCCGACAGCCCGGACCCAGGGCCCAGTCCTCTCCAACGTACTTCGCAGAAAGTGACTCCCTTCAAGGACTGTGGCTTGGCGTCTTTCCCCTATCTCGTCCCCAAAATAGCCCTGGTAGCCAGCGCGCATCAAAGGCGGCTTTGTGAGCTGCCGCTTGCAGGCTGCCTGGAGGGGGAGCGCACGTGGGACGTTCTGGGAGCACATCCCACCCGGCTCTCCAACGTCTCTCTATTCTCTCATTGATTCTTCTCCTCTCCTCTTCTTCTTTGTCTCTTTCTCCTCTTCTTTCTCTCTCCATCTCTCTTCCTTCTCTCCTCACCCACCTAATCCTCGAGTTTACTTCCTCCTCTCTCTTCTCCCTCCCTTCTCTCCTCTCTCTTCCTCTCCCAATCTCTCTCTCCTTCGCCTTTTTCTCTCTCTTCTCTCTCTCTCCCTTCCTCCATCTCTCTTTTTCCCTCTCTCTCACCTCCTACCTCTTCCTCCTTTTCACACCTCTCCCCTCCGGGGCCAACGCCCACGCCTCCTCTTCCCTCCACCTCCCGGCCACCCCACCCCTGCCGTCAGGTAGCCAGGCGAGGCCCGGGCGCGCGCTGCTGACAGCGGACGCATGCCTGCAGCCAATCCCAGCCCGGATGCGCTGCAGCTTGAATAAATCATTAAACCTGACACGCGCTCAGGGCCCGCGCTCAGCGCTGCAACTTGCTTCCTGCCATTAACCCACACACCCTCTTTTGTAACAACCTAATCTTGCATACAAAGGAGGAAGGAATATAACTTCAACCTGCGCTAGAGCCCAGCCTTTGGCTTTTGCAGCTGGGAAAGGACGTTAATGCCCACGAATCCCCTTTCCTCCCTACCTTCGACTCTGGCTAA
Organism: Equus quagga; assembly: GCF_021613505.1. Taxonomy (NCBI): domain Eukaryota; kingdom Metazoa; phylum Chordata; class Mammalia; order Perissodactyla; family Equidae; genus Equus; species Equus quagga. The sequence goes on from NC_060285.1 coordinate 19,522,203, forward strand.
CCCGGAGTTTCCGGGGAAACCCGAAAACGAATCATTTCTTGGCCGAGGAGAGGAGAGGGAGAAAAAATGTTCAGAGACTTCTCAACAATAGGAAAAGGGAAATGGGGTCGAGGGCGTTTAGTACATCAGAGAAGCATCCACAGTGTTTTGAAAAGAGTTTGCAACAAAACAAGCTTTTCGGAGAGCTTGCTCTAAAAGATACAAATTAAGACAAGCCCTAGAAATGTGGACTAAATTTAATCACATCTCCCTTTTTTAGATGAGTGCTGCCTGAATGAATGGGTGAGTGGCTTCCCAGCAGCAGTAGGGTCTTTGTTTCTCTTGGTGGCAAGTCCCCAGCATCACTTCTCTACCTGGGTCAGGAAGATCATGAGAAGCGGTGTCTCTTGTACTTATATAGTCACTGACGGCTCTAAAGCCCTTTCCTTTTCTACTCATCGGGTCATCTATGCAAGGGAAGGTATGATCCTCATTTTCCCAAAGAGAAAACTGTGACTGACTTCTTTTGCAAACACTCAGGTAAGTCATTCCTGGCTCAAAAAGATGAAGTGATTTTCCAGAGTTAGGGTTTTGAACATGGCTAGGTTCGCCTCTGCCTTAGGAAGTTTCTTACTGATAGCCCTATGAGGTCCTGAAAATCTTACACAAAACTACTACATCTTTGAGATCTTGTGGGAGAATGGCCTGTGTACCAGGCAAGTTCAGCAGGAGAGATGGCACTCATGAAGGGGTAAATGACAAGAGTTTAATGGAGAAGCAGAGATGTGGGCGGGGCTAAGGGAGACACAATGATGCAGCCCCCAGAGACTGCTAGCAACGGGGAGCTGTTACCACCTCTGGGCCTGAAGGAGTAAGAGCAGGAAGCTGTTAAAGCATATGAGCAAGGATCCATTGCTGTGGAAGAGAAACCACCTGACAAGAGCTGTGGCTTTAGGTCAAGGAGCAGAGCCACTGCCAAAGCAACCAAGCCCAAGAAATGAGAAGCAGGGTTGTAAATATCCCAACCTGCCTGCCCTCCTACCCAACAATCTTCTAGTGGTGCCTCCCACTGGCCAAACCCAACAGGAAACCAGAGGGCCAGGGAGCCCTAGTGATGAAGTCCATAGAGATCAGCCTCCTGAGACACACAGCAGAGCAGAGAAGGGTGGAGAGTGGATCTGGAGGAGGAAAGGAAGAATAGGTACCACAGCTGTCAATTCAGCAGAGCAGACCATCCATTCAGTCAACTAATACCTGTCTCCCCAGGGGCTGAGATACCAGTGAACAAGACGGGTGGGGTCCCTGTCTATGTGGAGTTTACCATCTAGTAGAGGGCAATTGACAGAAATCGTATAAATGGACAAAGATACAGTTTTGTCATCTGGTGGTAAATGCCAAGAAATACACGCATAGTGTAAATGCCAGGAAGGAGAAACAGCCTGATGGATAGAGAGTGACTGTGGCCGGTGTAGAGCTGCTTTAGATAGAGGAGTCAGCAAAAGCTTCTCAGAGAAGGTGGCATTAGAGGTAACATGACCTGGGCTTCCCAGGAAAGCCCAACTTGACTCCACATCAACTCCCAGATTTCTTTCTATGTGGTTTGTGTGTAAGCCTCAAATTGAGTCTGTGATTTAGAGGCATCACCTGACCAGTCCCCATGAAACTGAGAGACAGGACTGGAAAATAAGAATAGCAACAGCACAGGGTTGGCCCGTGGTCGAGTGGTGATGTTCCTGTGCTCCACTTTGGTGGCCCAGCGTTTTGCGGTTTGGATCCTGGGCATGGACATGGCACCATTCATCAGGCCTTGCTGAGGTGGCATCCCACGTAGCAGAGCCAGAAGGACGTACAACTAGAATGTACAACTGTGTACCGGGGGGGGGGCTTTGGGGAGAAGAAACAAAGAAGAACAACAGTAGCAGACATTCACATCACATATAGCTTATAATCGCCCCCACAAGGCCATGTGCTAATTCCTTTCCACTGTCTGCTCTTACAGCTGTAGGTACCACCAAACCCATGTTACAAACAAGACTACTTAAACTTAGAAGGAATTGGATTGTTGATTTGGTGTTCTCACATCCCCAGCCCTGCAGGAACAGGAGCGGAAATGCCCGTCCTTCTCTCTCCTTCTTGCTACATGTTAGTCCTATCCCTCTGATGCTCAATGCAGAGAGGGGAACTGCTTCCTCTCTCTTCCTTGGTGGGCCCACCTGATGTGAACTTGAGACAGTTTCTTCTCCGTATGCACCCTCCTACTCCCAATTTAACATTTTTAAAAGGCTGTCAGGGAGGTGAAACGTGTGTCCCAGCAGCTTCAGCCCAGCCTCTGACAATAGTCGCATTCAACAGTTCCGCAGCCAGCGGCAGGTCTGTTTCGGCTTTCTCTCCTGCACGCCGCGCTCCTCCTCGTCAATTTCAGGCCTGCCTCCACTCTTAACTCGGTGGTCCCCAGGCCATTTTTGAATAGGTGAGATTTCTCAGTCAATAAAGTCAAGGCAGTTTTCTTCCCCAGCACCTCCTCAGCTCCACCCCCCCCCCCCCCCCCCCCCCCCCCCCCCACAAAGTGGAGTGAGGGCTAGGACAGGGGAGAGGCCGCATTGCTAGCCGCCGGGGTCTACATTTTGTATTTCGTTGACAGCCCAGGGCCGCTCCAAAGCCCGCCGCGCAGCCAATGGGCAGCGGTGATTTATGGAGCTGACTAATGCCGGCTGAATGCGGCCTGTCAGAGCGCTGTGAATGGCTTCCCTTCGCCGCACAAGCCCCGGCTTTGTGTTGCTAAGCGATTAGAGCAGATGTAATGAGATTTTGCCCAATCTTCGCTTTGCCCTTTCCTAGCTTCGGCAAATTTGTGTGTGTTTTTGTGAATTTTTAGAGTTTGCCTTCGCGTTGTGGCAAACAACGGCTAACTTTGCCTGGAGTTTAAGGAGACTGGATATTTCCCATTAGGAAGTGAGTGAAAGAACACCTGTCTTTACAAGGAGAAGGGGAAAAAAAAAATCCCCTTTGTGGGGGCTGAAACATTATCCTAATGTTATATTCATAGACAAAAATGACTGGCTACACTTTCTTTGCGTACCTTATCTGGAAACTTGCAAAGGAGCTAAATTAAAAGAAAAAGAAATGGGGAGAGGGAGAGAGCCCAGCTCTGGTCCTCCAAATAAGAAGATAAAAATAAAAGCAGGCACCACAAAAGCGTCGCTCCCCTCAAGTAAGCTCTAAATTGGCCCACTGCTGGCAGAAAGTCCGATTATTTATGGCGATGAAGAATTTACTGATTTTTTCCCCCTTAATTACGCTCATCTCTTTGAAAGGGACTGAAGCCTCAATGTGCATTCTATAGAGGGTCATTTAGCAAAATGACATCAGATGCTGTGGCGTGCTCCGCGTATCGCTGCTTTAAAAAATGATTATTCTGTGCCACTAAATGGTATAGATGTACCAACACAGACTAGATTTTTAACTCTGGAAGACGTGCTGGCTCCCCGTCCTTTGTTGGGTTTTGTAAGATGCATTTTGCGCTCGGCTTTCCGCTTGGCTGGAGACACGCAAACTGAATCTGCAAGTAATCCAGGCAGCGAGCGAGGAGCCGGGGAGAGGAGGAGTAGGATTCTGATCACGTCCTTGCTAACTGACAAGAAGCGAGCCAGCCAAAAACCCACCAATTTCTTTTTGAATCTTGGTAATTGGGGACTTTTACACGCGGCTCACGCTATTCGGATAGAGTCACAAGCTTACATAGGCCAGTGTCTCAAAGCGACCACACATTTCTAAGGCTTTTATTTATTTAAATCTAAGTCCTTCTGCGGGGAACTCATATCATATGCCACCTTTACTTATAATCGATATGGGAAGTGTGTGTAGTGGGGAAAAGGAGTAGAAAATGTGTGCCTGGAAGTGAAGGAAGAGAGACACACCCACCACTGTGAGCATGGAGGAGAGGGTACCTCCCTCGTGCTCAAGGTCCAGCAGCACCATCCCTCCACCCACCCCTGGGGTCCTGGCTCATCCAGCCCTTCCACAGTTTCACAGGGAGAAACTGAAAGTGAGGGTGAGGGTTAGAAAGCAGGGTGGGGAGCTCCTCTTTCCAGTTAATTTTGGGGGGGAGTTTTAAACTTATAGTAATTTTATCAAAAGATGATGCAGCCATTAATCACCACCTATTCTCTAGGTAGATGTGTAACTTCACAGCATAAAAGGGCAAGAAACCCGTCTTTAATGAGATATATATATATATCTTGTTCCTCTACATTCGTTATAGAGTCATCTCTAGTAGGACTGGTCATAGCACTTATCTTCGTCATTTCTGCCACTGTTTTGCACCATCCTCATCTTCGCCACCCCCTTCCCTTTGGCATTTCCATAATAACTTAGACATAAGCAGTGAAATCAAAGAACAGTGAGAGGCAGCTGATTATTTTCATTTGTAAAAAAAAAGAAAAAAGTTTTATTATGAAACTAGTTTGTATAAAACAGGGTTATACACGTTTTTTGTAAGTTTGTAATAAAACAGTAAGAAAAAAAAAAAGGCAGTGATAGAAATTTCCCCAAAGGCAAAACCAACTGGCTGCCACTTTGCGTTTGGACAGTAGCTGCATAAACTTTGTTCTTCTTGAACAGTATTTAATAACATCATTAATACATTAACAAAGTTTCTAAAAAGTAAGACACATTGGTGCTGAAGTACATCTGGTGGCCTTTTGATCTCCCCTATGAGGAGAGTTCTTTACAAAACCACATAGGGAAAAATGGCAGTTGCAAGGTGAACTACACATCTAAAATAGCAGAGGTAACGCATTACATGTTAAAGTATCAAGATATACACATTTTAAACCATTTGTACAAAACTCTATAAATTTTTTCTCTCTTTCTCTCTTATGTACAAAAATATCTTAATATATCCCCAAACTGGTTAGGATAGATACAAATAGATTTTTCTTATAATAAAAAAATTCACAAAAGATTGGAAGCATTCTATGATGAAAACTGTAGAAAAGATGGTGTGAGGGAGTGGGGCTTGGGGAGGGCGCCCCGGAGGATCGGGGTTTCAAAGGACTGAGGATAGCATCATTTCACTGCAGACAAATGTCTACAGCTCATTGGGATGGGAGATACTGAGAGTAAGGACACAACCCATTTCTAGAGGGCTAAGAACTGGGCTTTCAGAGAGGGCGGAGGTGAACCTCCCAGCAAGCTCTTTCAGTTCTGCCTGTTAGTGGTGGGTGGGAGTTTCTATAGGTAATGTGCTGCTCCCTTCTGCCAGGAGCCCACTGCTTTTGCACCCAAGCTGCATTTTGTGCAACGACTCAGGTCCTAGTCACTCTTCATATCTCGTGAATGATTGGAGTGTAAAGATACTGTTCCGAGCGCATCGCTGTTCTCTAAGAGCCTTGCTTCTCAGACGTGCGTCCCTTAGTTGGCGTTGGGGTTGGGTGCCTGGGGGTTCCCCCCTCCTTTTTCTCTTCTTCTTTTTTTACTTTTCTCTCCCTTCCAACATCGCTGACGAGAAAGCACTAAAGATGCAGGCTGTGCGGTCGCCCTATAACATAAGAAGAACGGGAGAGGTTAGCGTGAACTTGGAGGCTGGTGGTGGGGAAAAATGGAGGTTTGGGAGAGGATCTGTCAGGTATGGTGCCTCTTTTGACAGGTTCTAGTACTCGGTTCTTCAGCATCTCCCCACCTCACCCCTACCCTCCAGTTCTTGGATATCTAGGCAAAGCCGCTCTCAGCTGAAACTAACAAACCAGGATTTGAAATAGACAAACTTTAACAAATCCTTTAAAGCAACACCCCCCCCCCCCCATCTCCTTGGAGACAGTCCCCCTCCTACAGACACTAAGACGGAGGAAAAAAGATGAAGACAAGAAAATACACCCTGTTCACTCTAAAAGGCAACTTACCTGCTTCCAAAGTCCATTCGTACCGGGGCCTGAGCAGGCCGAGCCCCTCAGAACCAGTTGGTGAAGTCGAGCAGCTCTTGCTCCTCGGGGCTGAGGGGGTCGTAAGAGCCCTCGTCCGAGGAGTAGGATGAGACCGGCGAGCCGGCCATGGAGTTCATGTCGTTGGAGTAGTTGGGGGAGATGGTGGGCGACAGGACGCCAGCCTGGAAGGCAGCGCTCACCGCGTCGTGCTCGTCCAGCAGCTGCTGCAGCGCGCGGATGTACTCGACCGCGGAGCGCAGCGTCTCCACCTTGCTCATCTTCTTGTTGGCCGCGCCGTTGGGGACGTGCTCCCGAAGGGTGGCAAAGCCCAGGTTGACCAGCTTGACGCGGTTGCGCTCGCGCTCGTTGCGGCGCGCCACCGCCGCCGGCTGTTGCTGCGGCAGGCTGTAGCCGAAGCCGCTGAAGTTCAGCCGGCGTTTGCAGCGCATCAGTTCGGGCGAGGACGAGCGCTGTCGCTTGACTTGCTTGGGCGCTGACTTGTGACCGCCCCCTGAGGGCTGGCCGTCGGCCGCCGGGCTCAGCTGCGGCGCCTGCTGCTGCTGCTGCTGCTGCGCGCTCTGCGCTGCTGCCGCCGCGGCCGCTGCCGCCGCGGCTGCGGCAGTGGCAAAGAAGCAGGCTGCGGGCGGCAGGAAGGGCTGCTGGGGCTGCGGCTGGGGCTGCTGGCCGGCGCCGCCGCTCTCCATCTTGGCAGAGCTCTCCATGCTAAGCGGCGGCCAAGGAGTCGCGGAATCGGAGCGAGCCGGGACGCGAGGTGCGGGGCGCACGAGGGAGACACAGACAGGACTTGGATGCACGAACAGAGAGGGAAAGAAGGGGACAGATGAAGAAGGAGCCCGGAGGAAAGTTAAACAAAATACAAAATCCCCGGGAGACTTCTTAGGGTGGGAGCAAAGAAGGTGCAAATGCTTTTCCTCCTCCCTCCCCTCCTCTTCCTCCCTCCCCTCCTCCCTTCGCGGGTTGGCTGCGGGAGCCTCGCGTGGCGCTCGCGTGTGAGGCTGCCGCTAGCGCCTTCTTGTTTAAAAAAAAAAAAAAGGCAGAAGAAGCAAAAGTCAGCGGCGAGCGCGCTCTGTTGAGTCTGCCGCTCCTCTCCCCCTAGGGCTGCGCTCTCTTGCGCCGGGTCTCGGTCTCTCCAGCCGTAGCTCAAGCTGTTTTTATTATTTTGTTAACACCCTTTCTTTCTTATTTCCTTCTTTCACTCGCCCTCCCTGGCCAGCTCCCTGTCGGTGCGCCTTCCACGTTCCCTGGCCAGAAGTGAGAGAGTGCTGGGCGGCCGGAGTGCGGCTGCCTTTTCAATGGGACACCCAGCCCCACGCGCAGCCCTGGCCCCGCCTCGCCCCCCACTCCCCGCTGCTGCAGCAAGCGGCTGCAGCCCCCACTCCCCCCTCCTCTTACCTCCTCCTCCCACCCACTCCCCAACTCCCCCTCCTCCCCTCCCCTCCCCCCGCCCATTCCCTGCGCCCGCTCCATGCAAACTCTCCATTCAGCCGGGTTTGTTGTTGCAGTGCGTGCGCCTGGCGCGTGCCGGACTCCAGGCTGAATAAACAGGCGGCGCGCTCGGGGCGGGCTGCAGCCGGGGGTGGCTCTAGACAGGGGGGGCCGGCGTCACAAGAGGGACAAATGGCTCTGGAAATTGGGGTGTATGGGTGCAAAGGTTTAGGGTGAAGTGCCCCAGGATTTTCCTGAGAACTTAGAGCAAAGCACGGGGAAGGGTTTGGGCAGATAAAGTGGCACGGGGCAATCTTGAGGTTGGGGGGAGCGGGGCTCCATTTTTTCTGTTTCCTTCTTCCCGTTCTCTTGGGAATCTTTACTGTCCTTGGGAGCTGAAGCAAATTTGCTATTGAAATTCAGAAAGACGAGGGGAACTCCGTCAGAAGTACTGGACTGTTCATGTAAAAGTACTCTTAAGACCTGAGTTCCACTCCCATTGCGTCCTCTCACTAGCTCTGTAGTCCTTGGTAAGTGGCATCCTCTCTGAGCCTCAGTTTCCTTGTCTGTAGCAACAGAAAGTTGGATTAGATGGTCTCTAATGTCCCATCCAGGTCTAAAAATTAGGATGTGCTCCCCACAAGGAGCAAGTGTGGAAGGGGTCGAGGAGAAGGGAGGTGATCACGCAAAGCGGTGTTTGTGATCAGTGCTATAGGTAGGTGTGCATGTCCGGGATGCCCCGCGGAATGACCTCGGGCTGCCTGAAGCATCGCCCCCCCACCCCCACCCCTCACAGGATTATTTCCAGACCAGCTGGGGTGGATGCAGAAAGAAGGGAGCTCTCTAGGATATTCCAGGGTTGGGTCTGAGAAGAAAGATGTGGGGCGGGGCGGGGGGAGGGTGATGGAGCTTTGGGGACTGGAGGAGCTTCTCTGGTTGTTCAGAGCGCCGCCTTAAGCACCTCGGCGGCCTTGGCGCAGCCTCCATCCCGCCCCAGGCGTGTGCCCGGCGGGCTGGTGGCAGGCGACTGGGAGCCGAGCCCGGTGGGGCCGCGTGCTGGCGCCGCGCGGGAGGGGGAGGCGCTTGCAGCCGTCGCTTGGCCGCTTGGACAGCGCCTGCCCAGGCGTCCTTCCTGGGCCCTCGGCCCTGGCGCTCTCTGGCCGGAGCCGGGTCCAGCTTCAGGGCGCCTTGGGACACGGCGCTTCGCGGAAAGCGGGCGCAGCAACGGGTCACATCTCTGTCCTGCTCTGGTGGAGGCAGGGAGTGGAGGCTGGGGCACGTCTCAGGTCGCGTCTACATAGGCAGAAGGAAGCAAAGGGTAATCATCCGGTTGATTTATCCAGGAGAAGTAGGCAGTTTTGATCAGAGACCTGGGCGAAGGGATGGTTGTAGTGAATTAACGGGATAATTGCTTCTCATTGAACTTCCTTTTGTGGAGATGGGTCTGTCTAAAGGATCCATGGAAGTGACGCAGGGAACCGCCCTTGGTATGTGTGTCTGGCTATGAGTATTGTCGGAGCAATAGTGGTGGTGATGGGTAGTAAGGACAGGTGGCTCCCGAGGTGAATCACCTCTCTTCTCTGCCTCAGTTTCCTCTTTTAAAACGAGGGAGTTTGGGAAGCATAGTACTGACTCAGGCCAAAAGAGATCAGCTCTGTAAACCTCCCTCCCCACACAGATACCTGTCACCCACCCCCCCAACCTGGGACTCGCTGACCCCACAAGACTTTGCAGGATTTACACCTCTGCCCTCTGCTCCCACCTCCCACTCCAGGAAAGGAGCTGAGAGGTCTCCAAGATCACATTTGTCTCCTCTTTCAGGAAGTGTAAGAGACGATGAGGCCTGAAGCAAAGCCACAGCACCGGTTTTCCACCCCGAGGAAGCCTCCACGACTGGCGAAAGAGCGGTTATTCAGGCACTTCCGGCCATCCACGTGCTGCAGCTGTGAGCTCTGGGTGCAGGCCGCTAGGAGGCGCCTAGGCAAAGCCTCCTTGTGGCCCATCCACTCCTCTCTCTCAAAATAGTGTGTGTGTGTTGGGGGGGGGGGTGTCGCCAACAGCGACACGTCTAACTGCGTTTTCTTTCCCATTGGGTTGAATCATGCACCCTGAGCTCCTTTCCAAGTCAGACTCTAATCATTCCACACTTAAAAGGTCCGCAGTCCTGGCTCTACCACTATTTTACGTTGTAACCTAGAACAAGTTCCTCTTCCTCCAACGCCCTCAGTTTCCTGATCTGTGCAGGAGGGGCGTACAGCAGCTAATTTCGAAACGTACCTAGGAGTGCGCAAAATTTGCAGATAGCCAGCACATGTTCTCAGTTTCCTTTTCACATGCGGGTTTCACGCGTGCACAGAGATCCTAATTATCAGGGACTTCAAGGCCAAAGCCCACTCCCAACCACGCAGACACACACACACACGCAGACACACACACAGAGCCTACTCCCAACCACACACACGAAATGGGCGCCCAAATGGAAGCGCCAACTATGAAAACGCGCATTGTAGTGGCCTTACGTGTTGGCCTCCGCCCAGGAGAAAAGACAGCTCGGGCGCTGGGATCCTTCCGGCCAAAGCCACCGGAACATTTGTCCCTATTCTGCCCGTTCCAGTCCCGAGCCAAAATTCCGTCCTCACTCTCCCCACTCCTGCATCCTCAGCCTGCTTCCTTACATGCTTTGCAAAGCTTTCCAAGAACCCAGGCGTTCTCTTCCTCCCACTGGAGTAAATACAAAGAATGCTCCCCATCACGCCCCCAGCCCAGCACTGTCTCCACTTTCTCCTCCACCACTAAGGTAGAGCGGTTTAGAATCTTTCTCCGAGTTTGCACCTCTGCCTTTCGGGATTGCACCCTACAGATGGGAGTTCTTCACTGAAATTGACTTTCAGGTCTTTTTATTTATTTATTTATTTATTTTTACTAGTTTGGAGCAAAGGACCAAGGCTCAAGAGCCAATCAGAATTCTGCCTCAGATCCTGTGACCTCAATTATGACTCCCCTCCCCCAACACGCACACCTGAGAGAAGGGCCACTGGCTTGCTTAGGCCAGGGGACTCCAGATCTTGCACTGGAGGGATAAAGCAGATAGACTTGATTTGGTACCCAGGTTCTGTTATTTAACAGCGATGTGACTTTGAGCAAACAGCCTACACTCTGAGTCTAGCTTTCTTCCTCCGTACCATGTCCATAGTTATAGCATCTACCTCCAAGACTTGTGAGATTTCAACGAGATGTGTATGAAGCACTCCAGATCTGGAGTCTGGGAAGGGTCTGGGAAGGGATGAATAAGAATAGCTGTTCTAAAGCCATTCTGCTGCCTACACAGCCCATCCAGGATGGGGTTTTGGGAGGAGGATGCTTGACATCTTGGAACCACACTGTGATCATTACTACAGCCATTGGAGATCCCATGCTATCCTGTCCTACTGGCCCAGCACCTAAGAGTGGGTAATTCCTGTCATTTTTGAGGAATAGTGATGATGCTCCCAAATCAAGGTGGTGGAGATAGGAGCCAAATTTTTAACATTGACAGTAGTAAGTGAGATCACACACAGACCCACTTCACGGCCGGCACATGGAGGGGGCTTCAGCAGAGCCACCGGCCCTGACCTCCCTTGCCACCCACTAGGCCTGACTCTGGGCAAGTCCCCAGGCTTTACTTCACCAGGACACTCAAGGTCCCATTTATCTCGATGTGGAGGGAAAAGAAAACAGCTCACAAAAGGAGTGTTTGATACCTTCATCCATAAATGAAGAGGTGGCACTCCCTTGGCTTATCTGTCAAGGCTGTCAGGATAATTAAATCTGATGTTCTTTGTGAATTCACTTTGCAAATCCCTCCACACGTATCAGGGATTGCCATTCTTATGAGGGGGAGGCAGGACACTGACCCCCTTTGGTGTGTCCTACCCAGAATATAGACATCTCAGAAAAATGAGAAGGTTTCTCTTTCTCCTGCAGTACAATAAGGGCCTTAGTTTCTGCACCTTCAGCTGCCTCTTCTATGTGAGGGAATCCTGGAGGTGGACCACTCCTTAGCTTGAACCTTCTCCACATTCAGCACCAGGATCTACATGGGGAGATGGCTTCCCTAGTGACATAGGAATCTGCTGCCCAGTGAACCTGAGGCCCTGGGGCCCTGAGTCTCCTGCCACCTTAATTTCCACTCAAAGTTCAAGGCCAGGCCAGTGCCAGCTTTGCTTGCACAGAATCCTCAAGCTCCAGAATTGTGCCCCTTCTCTTCTTGGAAAGGAGATACTCCTCATCTCTTTTTAAAAAGCCCCCTCTGTGCTTTTTCTTGGAGGGGAGGAGAGTTAATCTTAAAAGTGAAACTAGGTTTTCCATTGAATGGATCATTTCATAAAATTATACTTATACTGGATCCCACATAAGAAGCAAAGAGATTACCAGAGAACACAGGCCTTGATTCTTGATTTGGACACAAGAGTGTTAGCGCAATCCTTGATTTTATTGAGCACCAAGCCCCAGAAGCCATGGATACTTTGAAAAAAGTGGGTGTGCAGGGCATTCATAGCAGATCCTCGGTTTCCAGTGCTATAACACAGGGCCTCTATGCCTGGTGTATGCGGCTCTAAGCCTATGCTTGACACTGTCCTCCCCAGGGAAATGAAAAGTCCACAACTGCATAATCTACAGTCTCCAAGCACACCCTCCCAAGGTAACTTCAGAAGCCGCTGCTGCCCACTCTGAACTGGGTCGGGCCTGGGATGGACTGTTCAGTGGGCAGAATAGCACAAACCACTGACTTGGCTCGGCTTCTTGGTCAGAGCGGCCGGGCCCGCACCTGCATCAAGGAATCCAGGCTTCTAACAAATCTATTTGCTCTTTCAATACGCCTTAAAAAGAAAAGAAAAAAAGCTGGAAAAACAAAACAAAAAAAGCACAAACTATTATTTTACTGTGGGAGGGGAGATGGGGATGGGGGGAGGGGGTAATTTGCAGCCACCCTGGCCAGCCAGTCCTTTTGAAGTTCTCCAAATAAGGAGTAACACTAAGTCTTTATTTTTTCTAAAGCCCCATTTACATTATGATTAAATACCTTCCTCGGATAAGGATAAAGAAAGTCGTTAATCTATATAGCTCTGCAAAGAATCAATACATTCTAAACTTTTGTAGGATTTGTTACACTCTATTTTGTTACAGTAGCCCAGCTTCTCTCCGTCTAGGCACATGGCTCTCCTTCCCTCCCCCTTCCCCACCTCGCCCAAGAATGAAAATAAAGTAAAGGTCTTTCACGGTAAACAAAACCAGCTGATTCTTCACAGAGAACCCATGAATAGCTGGAGAAGAAAAAAAAACTTACAATAAATGGTGCATTTTTTTCTCTGCTGGGTATAGTATTCAAGGATCAGGGCAGTATTCAAACAGAGGTCCATTTTTTGCTCAGCAAGAGAGTTTAGAAAGGAAGCGTGGGGTCCATTCAGAGCTTTTCCCCCTTCACAATCGCAGGGTTCTATGAAACCTATCTTCCATGCCTTGTCGGAGTGTTTCTGGGGACCAATTAGTGCTTTGTTGCACGGCTTCTTTGCTGAATCTTTGAGCAGCAAGAAAAAGCGCTCTCGAGTCTCCCCTTATTTTGACCATTTCTGTCATTACTCAGTGTAATAATTAATATGACAACTGGACGCTCGAGTTTGTATAGAAACACCTCAGCTACAGGAGCGAGCGTGCAGTGGGTGGTAACCAGCCGCACATCAGCCGGAGAAGCCACACACACAAAAAGGAATGAATGGCCGCAGAGAAAGAGAAGGAATAAAGATAAAATAGTTGGCACAACGCAGAAGAACATAAAACAGACTCGAATGGAGACAGGGCGGGGGAAAGGGGGACAATTAGAAGGGGAGGGGGAAAAAACACCCTACAGAGGTTAACTTATTTTGAAACTGTTTTCTGAATAGAACCGTGGACGTGAGCGGCCGCTTTTCAGCCCAGCGCGTTTCCCCCCAACTTTCTGAACTCTCTGGAACACAAGGGGCGGGCGGGAGCGTGGGGAGAGAAAGAAGGCTCGCCCAATCTTTAGGTTCTCCCCAGGATCCTTCGGGAATGTGCGCCCAACACACCACCCAGCTCAAGCTCCCCGCTCCTGGTTTGACTTTCATCTTCGCAGAAATATTGTTCCCCTTTGCTCCAACTTCAATCTTTGGAGCTAGCAAGAGACAAGAACCGGCGGAAGTAGTAGAGGAGAGAAACAAGCGCCGCACCACCCTCCTTGGGGTGAATCTTGGGGAGAGGGCATTTCTGATACATCCCAGCAATTCTGAAGAGCAGCGCCCTGCGGGGCTCCTGGCGTGGAGGGTCTCTCCCCGGGAGCGTCGTCCAGCCAGACTGGGCGCCGCGCCCCAGCCCCGCGCGGGGCCGCCTCTGCCGCTCCCGCAAGTGCGCCCCGGGGTTGCGACCCGCTCCGTGACGGCATAATAAATAATTAGAGGGTTTAAGCGCGTTAGCCACAGCTCATGCTAATGAGCCAGATAAGGGCTCACGCTAACCCAAAGTGACAGTTTGCATATAGGAGGGAAGAAAAAGAGTCCTGCTATTTTTCCCCAACTTGATTGCTCCTTCTCAAATTCATGCGTCCCCTGTCCCCTTCCTCCATTCCCTTCTTCTCCTCTCCCTTATCTCCTGCCACACGCACAACACACACACTCCACCCTCTTTTGACCCTTCCTCGGTCTTTCACCCCCACCCCGGCCGCATCGTGACGTCACAAAATCCCCGGGTGCCTAAATCTGACCTGCCGGGAAAGTTCACTCCCAGCGCGTCCCGTCCAGTCTCAGCCCTCGAGTGGAGACGGTTCGTATGCCTTTCTTTACACAGTGTGGAAGGCACCAAGGCTCCCATCCTCGGGGAAGGAAGTTAAAGCTCAGGATCGGAGGTCCCTGAGCGCTTCGGGGGGCCAGCGCGCCCTTGGGTGCTCTCTGCGCTCTGCAGGGTGAGGGGAGCTACCGGCTGGGGCGAGGAGCGCAGGCGTCCGGAGCCCTGGAGCTCCTGAAATGCTCCTGCCGCCTCCCGAAAGCAGGGGCACTTTGCCGAAGTGACTGAGGTCAGTCGTGTGTCCCCATTGTGTGGCCACGTGTCCTGTGTCCATCATCACCTCGCCAAAGTCCGAGCTCAGCCTGACTCCTTGCGGCGCGGCCCGGGAACGCTCCGGCCTATAAATCAGCCAGGCGGCTGGGAGCCGTTTCCCTCTCTGTGCAGACCTGGATGCTGGCCCTGCGGGCCCAGGGCAAGTTTTGCTCCCAAGAAGTTAGGAAGGAAGCAGCCTGCCAGGGCAAGGTGTCCACCTGGGAAACTGTGCACCTGCTCCAGGTCGGCCAGTTAACGCTTCCCTCCCTCCCACCACTCTTCCTCAGGACTAGTATTTGCACCACCGCAGGGTACTTTCTTTCTTTCTTTTTTCTTTCTTTTTTTTTTTTTTGGTGAGGAAGATTGGCCCTGAGCTAACTTCTGTGCCAACCTTCCTCTATTTTGTACATGGGACACCTCCGCAGTATGGCTTGATGAGCAGTGTCTGTGTCCAGGCCCAGGATCCCAACCCGAGAACCCTGACCGCTGAAGCAGAGTGTGTGAACCTAACCGCTATGCAACCCTGCTGGCCTGGGTACTTTTTTGGGGAGGAGGAAGGAGAGGAACAAGGTGATTTATAAGACACAGATATTCGTTGACATGGAAACTTAAAGAAACAGCAACAAAAACAAAATTAAATGAGTTCGTATTTGTAAAAGGCTGAGAACAATGCCTGGCACACAGTGAACGCATTTAACAGGCATTACTAAATAAGTGCAAGCATATTGAAATACCTAACAGAAGGTATGTGCTATTCATCTAAGAAGTTCGAAAATACCATTTTGATGTCAAATGATCAAGGTTGATATGTTCATTGGTTCATGAAATAACTATTGAACATAATTGTAGATAAAGAAGACAATCATTGCCTTGGATGAGCTTGTAGTTTAGTCGACAGAAAAGGAGGTGTATAAGAGAAGAAGGTGCATTAAACACACAGTGGGGGCAACAATGGAGAGCCCGCTTCCCTCAGGCTCCATTCCTCTTTGGACTCCCACCCTCCTCCAAATAGTCCACCAGGTTACCCCCAAATAAATAGACAGTCTAGGTACAAAAGGGTGGACTTGTTATGCAAACACATCCCAAAGTCATCCAGTCTCTCTTCCCCAAGGAGATGGTGGTCCCTTAGCTTCTCCTCTATGACAAGTCTTGAGCAGACTCTAACCAACGCCACATACACACACACTTTTAACACTTGTTGGTGTTAGGTGCAGTGAGAAGGCAAGTCACTTGAAGTCCAGAGGGACTCCAGGGTCTGGAACTTCCTAACTCTGTGTCCCGGGGGAAATTGCTCACACTCCCCTAGGCTGTTCTTCTACAGTATGAGGGGGCTGAGTGAGGTGCTGCCCCGGTAGACAATGCAGGCACGACCACATGACTCTCTGGTGGCAACAGCTCCCCTCTAAGCAGACAAACATCTTCTGCTCTTCTTTCCTAAAGCAAGAAACTGTAGGGAGTAAATGACCTCACCCACAGCTTCACCAGGCACACCAGTCCTTGCTGGTGCCAGGATTATGGCTTCTGATGGCCGGAAGGCGGCGTCATGGGTCAGCATGACTTTAGCCCCGGGGACAAGTGTAAGAGGTGGGCCACTAGCTAGCTCATCGGGATTCACGTGCGAAAAGAAGAAACTCACCACTCTCGCTGACGGCTTTGCTTGGGTAACAGGGCTTCCCTCTACTGCTGGAGCAGTTTCTCATTTGGGATTTGGGGTTTGGGGACCTAGGAAGCTCGAAGTCCTCCGTGGCGGGTTGCGTGAGTCGCTCGCCACCTGCCGGTTATTTCTCTAACTGCAGCGAGGACTGCGTGAAAATCTTGCAGTTCGACTCATACATTACCACGAATCTCTTCTACTAATTCTACTCCATACCACTCAGTTCAACTCCCCACAATACCCACATTAGGTGCCTGTTAATATTCAGATTCTGAAGGTTCATCCTAGACCCACCAAGTCAGAATCCGTGCAATCGGCCTTTTAAACAAGCTGTAGAGTAGTCCTTTTGTACGTAGAAGCTGGAGAACTAGTTATCTCGAGGTATTCGAGGTGATGAAACCCAGTCTCCATTACTCAGACCCGTGAAGAACAAATCTCTTCTGATAAAGTTACACGAGTCCTATAAATATCCTTTCTTTGGGTAAAGGGATGCCTGGTGACTTCTGAGGAGGGTGGAAAGGACTGGTGAGTTATTGCAGAGATGGTCTTTGATGAACGGGACCCAACTTGCAGTGGGAAGAAAAGGGCCATGGGACCAACCTGCTCAACATGGAGCCTTTCGCTTCCTTGACTTTGGAGACTCCGGCAGGCTTAACCTCCTCTTCCCTTCATCCACCTCTTCCAAAGCTGCATCTTGGACTTTGCTACACCCAGAGCAGCTCCACCTTTGGAATCTGAACCTTCCATCCTCCCCTCTGATTCCTTCTGGTTCCCACTTCTGCTGTACCTCTCTCTAATCTCCTTTCCCAAGATCTATTTCTTCCCAGTCTAGTCTCTCTCCGACTCAATCTGGAGAGTGTGACTGATCGTTCCACAAACTTATAACATAAAATGCTTACCTTCCCATCTTAAAAAACAGCCAACTCATTCCTTGATCTTATGACCAGTTTCACCCCTCAGTCAAGTTTCCGATAACAGTAATCTACACCCATGGTTCCATTTACTTATCTCCCACTTACCTGCCTGAGCTTCATCACCACTGGAGTTCCTCATCGTGATGGTTAATCTTATGTGTCAACTTGAATGGGCCAGAGGGTGCCCAGATATTTGGTTAAACATTATTCTGGGTGTGTCTCTAAGGATGCTTTGGGTCAGATTAACGTTTGAATCCATAGACTGAGTAAAGCAGATTGACCTCCCCACTGTGGGCGCGCCTCACCCAATCCATTGAAGACCCGAATAGAACAAAAAGGATGAGTAAGGGAAAATTCACACACTCTCTCAGCCTGGTTGTCTTTAAGCTGGGACACTGGTCTTCTGCCTTCAAACTTGGACTTGCATGGAACTTACACCATCGGCTCTTCTGGTTCTCAGGCCTTCAGACTTCAGGCTGGAACTACACCATCTGCTCTCCTGGGTCTCCAGCTGGCCAATGACTGCAGATGTTGGGACTTCTCAGTCTCCATAATCACTTGAGCTAATTCCTTATAATAAATCTCTCTCTCTCTATGTGTGTACACACACACACACACACACATATACATATGTGTGTGTGGATGTACATAGACATAGATACATATATATGTAGATAGATAAATAGATCTCCTATTGGTTCTGTTTCTCTGAAGAATCCAGACTAACATGCTCATGAGTGGCTCCCTTTTCCTAAATGTAATAGGTACTTCAGGCCCTACCTTATTTGATTTCCCCAAGCGTTTGGCACTGTTGACTGCTCACCTCTTCTTTTCTTTTCTTTTTCCTAGCTTTGCTTTTTATTGAGTTCATACTAGTTTACATCAATGTGAGATTTCAGTTGCACATTATTTCTTGACTGTCACCACATAAGTGCTCCCCTTCACCCCCTGTGCCCACCCCCTGACCCTTCTTCCCTTGGTAACCACTGAACTGTTTTCTTTGTCCATGTGTTTGTTTATATTCCACATATGAGTGAAATCATCTGGTGTTTGTCTTTCTCAATCTGGCTTGTTTTGCTTAGCGTAATTCACTCCAGATCCTTCCATGTTGTTGCAAATGGGATGAATTTGTCTTTTTTATGGCTGGGTAGTATTCCATAGTATATACACACCACATCTTCTTTATCCAATCACCAGTCGATGGGCACTTGGATTGTTTCCATGTCTTGGCTATTGTGAATAGTGCTGCAGTGAACATAGGGGGGCATATATTACTTTAGAGTGTTGATTTCATGTTGTTTGGGTAGATACCCAGTAGTGGGATAGCTGGATCAAATGGTAGTTCTATTTTCAGTTTTTTTAAGGAATCTCCATACTGTTTTCCATAGTGGCTGCAGCAGTTTGCATTCCCACCACTAGTGTATGAGGGTTCCCTTTTCTCCACATCCTCTCCAACATTAGTTATTTTTAGTCTTAGTGATTATAGCCACTTAGTGATTATATATAGTGAGTATGGTGTTGGCTGTGACCTTTATTATGTTGAGGTAATTTCCTTCTATCCCCATTTTGTTAAGAGTTTTTATCATAAATGGCTGTTGGATCTTGTCAAATGCTTTATCTGAATCTATTGAGATGATCATGTGGGTTTTATTCCTCAATTTGTTGATGTGGTGTATCACGTTCATTGATTTATGGATGTCAAACCATCCCTGTGTCCCTGGTATACATCCCACTTGATCATAATGTATGATCCTTTTGCTGTATTGTTGAATTCGGGTTGCCAAAATTTTGTTAAGGATTTTTGCATCTATGTTCATCGGTGATGTTGGCCTGTAGTTTTCCTTTTTTGTGTCATCCTTGTCAGGCTTTGGTATCAGCATGATATTGGCCTCATAGAATGTGTTCGGAAGTGTTCCATCGTCCCTAATTTTTTGGAATAGCTTGAGAAGGATAGGTATTAAATCCTCTCTGAAAGTTTGGTAGATTCCCCAGGGAAGCCATCTGGTCCTGGGGTTTTATTCTTCGGGATATTTTTGATTATGTTTCAGTCTCTTTCCTTGTGATTGGTCTATTCAGATCGTCTGTTTCTTCTTGATTCAGCTTTGGGAGGTTGTAAGAGTCTACGAATTTATCCATTTCCTCTAGATTATCCATTTCATTGGCATATAGTTTTTTGTAGTATTCTCTTATAATCCATTGTATTTCTGTGGTGTCCATTGTTATTTCTCCTCTTTCATTTCTAATTTTGTTTATCTGAGCTTTCTCTCTTTTTGCCTTTGTAAGTCTGGCTAGGAGTTTGTCAATTTTATTAATCTTCTCAAAGAACCAGCTCTTTGTTTCATTGATCCTTTCTACTGCCTTTTTTTTGTTTCAATAGTGTTTATTTCTGCTCTGACTTTTATTATTTCTCTCCTTCTGCTGACTTTGGGCTTTGTTTGTTCTTCTTTTTCTGATTCAATTAGGTATAATTTGAGATTGTCTATTTGAGATTTTTCTTGTTGTTAAGATGTGCCTGTATTGCAATGAATTTCCCTCTTAATACAGCTTTTGCTGCATCCCATGTGAGTTGGTATGGTATGTTTTCATTTTCATTTGTCTCCAGATATTTTTTGATTTATCCTTTAATTTCTTCAATGATCCATTGCTTGTTCAATAGCATGTTGTTTAGTCTCCACATCTTTGTCCCTCATCAGCTTTTTTATTGTAATTAATTTATAGCTTTATAGCATTGTGATCAGAAAAGATGTTTGCTATTATTTCAATTTTCTTAAATTTATAGAGGCTTGCCTTGTTTTCCAACATATGGTCTATCCTTGAGAATGTTCCTTGTACACTTGAGAAGAATGTGTATTCAGCTGGTTTTGGATGGAGTGTTCTATATATGTCTATTAAGTCCAACTGGTTTAGCTTTTCATTTAATTCCACTGTTTCCTTATTGATTTTCTGTCTGGATGATCTATCCATCGATGTAAGTGGAGTGTTGAGGTCCCCTACTATTATTCTGTTATTATTAATATCTCCTTTTAAATTTGTTGATAGTTGCTTTATGAACTTTGGTGCTCCTATGTTAGGTGCATAGATATTTATAAGTGTTATTTCTTCTTGGTGAAGTGTCCCTTTGATCATTATAGATTCCCTCTCTTTGCCTCTCTTTGCCTGCCTTATCTTGAAGTCTACTTTATCTAATATAAGTATTGTGACACTTGCTTTCTTTTGTTTGCCATTAGCTTGGAGTGTTGTCTTCTATCCCTTCACTCTGAGCCTGTGTTTGTCATTGGAGCTGAGATGTGTTTCCTGGAGACAGCATATTGTTGGGTCTTGTTATTTAATCCATCTTGCCACTCTGTGTCTTTTTATCGGAGAATTCAATCCATTTACATTTAGGGTGATTATTAATATATGAGGGCTTAATGCTGTCATTTTATCATTTGTCTTCTGGTTCTCCTGAATTTCCTTTGTTTCTCATCCTGTGTATTTTGGTATACCTATCGAATTATGTAGTTTTTTATGATGTGTTTCTTTGTTTTCTCCTTATTTCTTATTTGTGTCTCTGTTCTGCTTTTTTGTTTAGTGGTTTCCATGAGGTTTGTATTCAGAAGCTCGTGTATAAGATAGTCCATTTTCTGATGGCTTCTTATTTCCTTAGTCTAAACCAATTCAGTCCCTTTCCTCCTCCCCCCCTAAGTTGTTTTTCTCACACCTTATTCCATCTTGTGTTGTGAATTTGTGGTTAAACTGAAAAGATTGTCTTTGTTTTTGGTGGTTTCCTTCCTTATTCTCTTTAATGCTATGCTTGAGTATTTGTTATCCTATTCTGATTCTGTCTACCTGTTTATCTCCTTACTCCATGCTTT
This sequence comes from Equus quagga, assembly GCF_021613505.1. NCBI lineage: Eukaryota > Metazoa > Chordata > Mammalia > Perissodactyla > Equidae > Equus > Equus quagga. Next base: position 19,543,057 of record NC_060285.1, read on the forward strand.
GGAACCCCTTTCTCCTTTTTTTTTTTTCCATGTATGAGGACCTTCTTGAGGATTTCTTGTGGTGGGGGAGTCTTGTGACTACAAACTCCCTTAACTTTTGTTTGTCTGGGAAAGCTTTTATTTCTCCATCATATCTGAAGGATATTTTTGCTGGATAGAATATTCTTGACTGAACATTTTTATCTCTTAAAGATTTGAATATGTCATTCCATTCTCTCTTGGCTTATAAGGTTTTTGCAGAGAAATATGCTGAAAGCCTGATAGGGGTTCCTTTGTAGGTTATTTTCTTCTGCCTTGCTGCCCTTAGTATTCTTTCTTTGTCATTCATTTGTGCTAGTTTTACTACTATATGCTTTGCAGTAGGTCTTTTTACATTGACATATCTAGGAGATCCGGAAGCCTCTTCCACATGGATTTTCCTCTTTCCCTAGGTTTTGGAAGCTCTCTCCTATTATTTCTTTGAACACACTTTCTGCTCCATTCTCCTTCTTGAATACCTATAATTCTCATGTTGCATTTCCTAATTGAGTCAGATATTTCTGAGAGACTTTCTTCACTTATTTTTGGTCTTAGTTCTCTCTACTCCTCTGTCTGGAGCATTTCAACATGTCTAGCTTCGATTATGCTGATATGCTCCTCTGTAATGTCCACTCGAGTGTTCAGGGAACCCCTATTTTGTTTTATCTCTCCCATTGTGTCTTTAATCTTTAATATTTCTGATTGATTCTTCTTTATAGTTTCAATCTCTTTTGTGAAGTAGCTCCTGAACTAGTTGAATTGTTTCTCTACATTCTCTTTTACCTCATTAAGTTTTTTGATGATAGCTATTTTGAATTCATTGTCATTTAGAGTACATATTTCTGTGTCCTCAGGACTGAATTCTGGGTACTTGTCATTTTCTCTCTAGTCTGGAGATTTGACATAGTGTTTGATATTGCTAGAAGAGCTGGTTCATTCCTTATGCATCCTGATATTATTTGGTCCAGTTACCAACTATCACCACTGGGTGGGAGTCAAGAGCTGCATATTCTGAGCCCTCCACCTTCAGTTGAGATCCCAGGCAGTGGAGTGGTGGGGCGGGTGGGGGGAGAGGGGCTTTTTCCGGCATGCGCTCCAGGCTTTCTCACTCTTCTCTCACTATCTTATCTCCTGGGGTGTTGGCTTGATGAGGTCACCCCCTGCAAAATCTCTTGCCCCAGTAGAGGTCTTGCCTCTAGGCTGCACAAGGACCCCTTGGGGGTCCTTGATGCTCCCGCAAATGGACATCCCCTACCCTGTTCCTCCCCTCTCAGAGCCTCCTTCGGTCGTGGATCACAGTCTTTAGGGGAGGGAGCGAAGTTTTCTCTTACCCCATTCCAGCTCCTCCAAGGGGGGCCCCAGTCTTTCTTCCCCCTGTCGTATGGCTGTGTGTCTCTTGCATGTTTTTTTGTGTTGTGTTAGGATGTCCTCTGTTGGAGTATGGATCAACCTTTTCATTGTATGTTGGAGGGGAGAGAATCCCAGGGAAGTTCATTCCACCATGATGCTGACATCACTCCAACTGCTCACCTCTTCTTGATAATCTCTCCTCTCTCCTCCTTCACTCCTTGTTATCCCTCTTACCATTTTTTTCCTCAGGATTAGTTTTCAGTTTCCCATCACAGTATAAAGTCTCCTGGTGACACCTGCTGTGTTTAGGTTTTAGTTTCCACCTCTTTTGCTGATGACTTTCAAATTCTTGTTTCTAGCTTGGACTCTCCCAGGGATCTCAAACTTGTGTGACCTGCATCACTTCTCGGGTGTTCCACTGGTGTGCAACATCAAACAAGTGCAACATGTTTGAAACTGGGCTCACCATTCTGACTCCCTCAAATCTTTTCCTCCTTTTGTGTTCTATATTTCAGGGCTTGGTGTCACCTACCCACACTCTCAAAACAAAATCCTGGAGTCATCCCAAACTCTCGCTGCTCACTGACACCCTCTCCACAGTTACTGAGGCTTAACTATATATATGTAATTAACTATGCAGTTATAAGTATATACATGCAACTTATATATATGTGTGTGTGCATATTTAAATCATTTTCCTCCTGTCTATCACTAATATCATTTCCCTATTTCAATACCAACTGGTCATCCTGCTTCCAGTTTCATCTCCCTCAAATATCGCCTCCTAATTGCTGCCAGAATGATCTAACTAGACAACATAGTCAAATGTGTCAGGAGCATCAGAGTGTAAAGAAACGGTGCTTATATCACAGCCCAGGAAAAGTAAACTTTTCAAAGTATAATATACCTTATTGCTCTTCTAATCAAACCCCTTCAATAGCCTCCCAATTTTCTTAGGATAAGAATCCACTGCCCTTGAAGTTCCATAATAGTAGGGATTTTGCTTTGCCTCCTTTTGCATGTCCAGCACTTAGCATGGTGTCGAAACAAGGTGCTAATAGATGCTTGTTGATTGAATAAATGAACTTGGTGGGACTAAAGCTGTTTCACTGGTGTAAGATTTATGCATGCATGATACAGAAAGCGGCATGCAAAAAGCTCTTATTGGAAAATTTAAAAGACTCAGAAAAACTATCCTCCCCCTCTTGGTATGTCCCCCTCATTTGCCACTTGGCATAGGCTCTCTAGGACCAGTAGTGATCTCTTTATGTGAATATCTTCCTAGTCTTGAGGAAAGCCATCAGGTCTTCTCTCCAAGGAACAAATGGAGCCTGGCACATAGCAGGTACTTAATTGATATCTAGTACAGTTGATATTGATGGATCACACAATGAGGGTTGTTTACTTGTCAGAACTTTTCATGGGGCCCGGCCCCGTGGCCAAGTGGTTAAGTTCATGTGCTCCGCTTTTCAGCCCAGGGTTTCACTGGTTCAGATCCTGGGCATGGACATGTCACTGCTCAACAGGCCATGGTGAGGAGGCATCCCACATGCCACAACTAGAAGGACCCACAACTAAAATATACAACTATATACTGGGGTGATCTGGGGAGTAAAAAAGCAGGAAAAAAAGAACTTTTCACGGATATTTTCTCAAATGTGTGAGAAGCAGGAGTGAGGAGCGGGAGGAGCAGGGGCCTTGTGTTGGTGAGTGCAAAGGGTTTGGGTTGGTTGGGCAGGGTGGGCTGGGCTATGGGAAGCCTTGAATGACAGACCAACAGTTTGAGTGTGATGGTCTGAGAGATTTTTAAACAGAGGAGTGACACTATTGTATCCATGGACGATAAGTCTGGAGCTATGGAAGAGGGATTGATGGGGACAGACTCTGACTAGCTCAACTCCCTTTTCTAACATCGCTTTTCATGAGCTGGTGTAGCATGCCTACTACCATTCATTCACTCATTCAACAGACACTAGAATGTAAGCCCCAGGAGGGCAAGGACTGTGCTTGTTCCATTTACCGTTAGTTTTTGGTGTCTAGAACAGGGTCTGACACATGATAGGAGCTCAATAGACATCATTTGCATAAACATTTATTGGATACCTACTCTATGCCAAGCATGTAGTATGTTCCAGGATGCAAAGATTAAAAAAAGACTCAGTTCCTGTGTTCAGGGAGCTCACATAATATTCCTTTTTGCAACAAAGCAAGCAAAAAGGCAATTCTGAACACAAAACCAGAATGCTAACATGAGCTGAGGGAGACCAAAGAAAGGGGAGCTAACTCTCCTTGGTGAAGCTAGGCAAGGCAATTCAGGGAAGCAGTAACAGAAGAGGAGTGCCAAACTGTTTGAAGTCATCAAAGCTTTGCATTAGAAGCAGTTCATGGGCCCTAGATCGATCAGTGAAGATTTCAGGCTATGCCTATATGAGGCTCGGGCTATTCTTTCTAGCTAAGAAATTCTCACCTCTCCTTTCTGCTTGGGCATCATCTTCCTTCCCTAACTATCACCATCCACACTAGAGGCGATCGGTCACCTCCTGTGCTCTCCCATAGCACTTGGCCTCCACTCACCTGCTGTTAGTGCTTGTTTTATCATCTGTCCTCTCGTAGACTTTAAGTGAAATGTGAGCAGAGTACTTTTCCTGTCTTGTCCACATAATTCTCATTCCAGGGCAGATCCAGATTTGGGAAGCCTGAGGCTTATAAAACTTCAGGGCTCTATTTAACAAAAAGAATATAAAATTATAAATATTAGGTAGAAAACGGAATATATCCTTAGAACAAAAATACAAGCAAATTACACATTATATAAAGCTAGTAAAATGCCAAAATTTCCAGATAAATTAACATATTTTTATAAGTTAATTGTCTGCAAAACTTCTACGATAACTTTTTCTATATATTTTGGTGCACACTCTTTGATCATCTCTTCAAAATTGTTACTCTTATTTTTAGAGAGAATGAAAAGATAATTCAATTTTTTCTGTAACATATTGAAATTTGCTCTTTATTATTGATAGTTTGGATGCTCAAAGCATATTACTTAATGCAAAAATATGCTAGTTGTTTGTAGAGCTGCTATGGATTTGTGCTATACAAATACAAGAATTCTGATAAATTTATTTCACAAAATTCTTATCAAAAAGCAAAAAATATGTTTATAATTGTTGATGCTTTATTATCAACTATATTCCTAGGAAGGAAGAAAATTCTGTTTCATTATTGGGAGGAGGGTTGCCAAGAATGCAGTATTTTTCCCCAGCTTTATTGAAGTATACTTTTGACAAATAAAAATTGTATATCTATGAGGTGTACAACTTGATGTTTTGCTACTTGTATCACCACAATTAAGTTAATTAAGACACTCAACACCTCATGTAGTTATCATTTTATTTTTACTCTTTTTCTCTCTCTCTTTTTTTTGTGTGTGTATGTGTCTGTGGTGAGAACATTTAAGATCCACCCTCATAGCAAACTCTATGTATACAATACAGTATTGTTAACTACAGTTACATTGTCATACGTTAGATCTCCAGAAAGGAAACTGTTTTGACCAGAGGTTGAAGAAAACCGCAAACTGAGAACATGCTCTCAAGACTTCTGACCCCAAACTATAAGACTCAGTGACTCAGGACAGTGGACAGTAGGACTGTTCCTGGAAACCTTTCTTACGTCTGGATGACCAGCAATACCTATCCATGAAAGTGACTATAAATGACATAACGCAGCCACTAAACACAAACTAAAGGTATCTTCATCCTAACTTCCTAGTTCAATCCCAAAGATGTCTGGGCCACCAGACATGAAAAGTGTGATGGAGAGGATTTTGGGGTGGAAAGAGGTGTCAGTCTTACGTGATTGTGGTTTAACTATCTTTGGAAAATTTTACAAAAATATATGTCTACATATGACCAGGTGAAACCATTGCTGGGGTCCCTTTGAGAGCGATGGAGGAGTCTAGGTAGGTGCACGTCCCTCAAGCTTTAGCTTCATCAGCTTCACGACAAATCTGCCTCAGTGCCTGTGAGTAGGTGGTAAACATATTGAATGAATGAATTAATGACTGAAATAAAGTCAAAAAAGAGCATGAAGTTGGACTAGATGGCCTGTGTGACTTTGGACAAATAACTGCAATATTCAGAGTTTATTTCCTCATTTTAAAAATGAGAAAATAATTGATATTTTACAGATAATGTACTTGAAAACATAAATCAAAAAGTAAAATACAAGTAGAGAAATTATTTTTAGAAATATAACACATAAAGGTTTATGTTCTCCTCCTTTGACTTAATATCCCCATGAGTCCCAGTTGCACAGGGATCTTCTCAATGATTAGCCTGGAGAGTCCCACTCAGATGCGTCTCCTTTGTCTGTCAAGAGTAGGGATGGAGCCGTCTCAGAGAATGTTGCTGTCTCTGTCTACTCAGCAGCCTAGGAGTCACCTTTGACCTGTTTCACACCCTTGCCCACCATATCTAAACTCCTTTTTTCAACCTTCTAAACCTTTCTCAAACCCATTCCATTTTCTTCTTCTCCACCCTCAGTATCACTTTAGTCCAAGGACTAAAGCACCATGGCCATTTCTCACCTCGACAACAGTAACCACCTCTTAACTGCTCTTGCTCCCCCTCCACTCCACTCTGCACGCTGCAGCCAGAGTGATCTTGTGATACTGCGAGTCTCACAGAAGCACCCTCTAATTATGAAATTCAACGGCTTCCCAACTCTTTCAGGATAAAGACTTTTTAAAAACCCTTAACATGGTCTGCAAGACTCTGCATGGTCTGGCTTTCCCTAGGTCTCCTGCTGCATCTTCAACCCATGTTCCCCATTTTTTCCACCACATGACTTTTGCATACGCTGGTCCTTCCACCTGGAAGGTTCCAGGCAGTTCTAGGTTCTTCCTTTTCCCTTTCGTCTAGATATTTTCTAGTTCATATTCTTAGATTGAGATAACTTCCTGTGGAAAAGTTCTTGCAGCATCATGTACAACTCCTTCATGCCATTTGTTACCATTGTAAATTTGAATTTATTCCTATGATTTGATTAATGTCCATCTCTAAAAAGAACATAAACTCAGGGATAAAGCTTTATCCCTGAACCTAGAACAGTGCCTGCCTTACAACAAAAGCTTAATAAATATTTTTAGGTAGTATGGATGAATCTCACTCATTTCTAGTCCCCCAAGTGTCTCTGCATCCTCAGAGTTCAGCCAGCTTCCCCCACAGTGAGACAGATGCAGAAGATTTAGAAGAGAAATAAATGCCTAAGATCATGTATGTGTCTTACCAAGAAACTGAGCAGCCTGTAGTCTGATGGGCTGTTCGCCTCAGTAGATGTGCTTCCCAAATTTGTTACTCAATGAGTAATGACTGCAGCCGCTAAGACCCTAGCTTTCAAATGGTCAAACCTACCGAGGTTCTGAAGGGGCCAGGAGTCTTTGAGTGGACAGGGGTGTTTATACCACCCTCTCTTCCTCAGAGGCCTCTCCTCTCAAGGAAAGGATGATGGGTACTTTTCCCAAGCCTAACATCACCACCCTAGGTCTTTTGCTTCCTATCCCACAAGACCGCGATATCTCAGATTCCTCATCCATACAACGGCAATACTAAAACTCTATCTCATTAAACTGTAGAAAGAATTAAATCAGATAACCTCCACAATATCCCTGACACTGAACAAATATTTAAATGCTGAATAAACATTTGTCCCTTTCTCTTCCCAGAGAGAATGAGATGGAAAGAATAAAGCTAGCGGATAGCTTATTTATGTCTAATTAGAAATCCAATATGGCTTTGGGCAAATTCTCTAGGCTAGCTAATTTTTTTCTTTGCAACTTTCCTTCCTTGCATACATTTAAGTGGGAAGGTAGAAAGATAACAAAAAAACTCTCTCCTAATCCCACAATCTAGAGAAAACATCTCTTTCTCATTCTTTTTCATTGTTGTTGTATGCCTCTTGACACATTTACACAATGGAGAATGCAAGACCTTATATTTTATTTTTATCAGTCACTGGTTAAATAGTGCACATTTTAAGATATGATAAATTCTTCATGATTTTAAAGGAACTTTTATGGGTGCCTCTATTATGTAAAAGAACTATGGTTTAATTATTCCCCTATTGCTAAAGTTTTTATTTCTTCCCAAACATTTTTTGCCCTGAGCCCTTTTGTGCATTTTTTTTTACATTTCTGATTAAACTAACAGGAATTGAGTACTTAGTATGCATCAGGCACTGTGCTTAGTCTTGGAATTTAGGAAGACTAAGATTTGGTTTCCGGTCTGAGAGCATTTAATCTAGAAGAAGGAGACAGAAGAGTGAAAACACGACAACAGGAGAGTTGACGAGTTTAGTTATAGAGGAAAGTTCAAGATGCTATCTGAGCCAAGGAGAGGTGATCGCCCCTGTCTCAGGGCAGTGAGTCAGAGAAGGTTTTGTGGAAGAGGTGGCTCTTGGGTTGACCAGTTGAGTATCAACGCTTACTCCTAAGCCTTACTGTGGAAACAGCCTCCCCTGGCTTTGACTTTGGATTTTTCTTCAGACTGAGTCTTACCTTGATCTGCTTGGATTTGATGCCATTACTCTGTTGACCAATAGCCAAGCCCACTCTGCCCCAAAGTGTCTTCAATCTCTGAGTGACATTGCTGTGCATCTGGCTTCAATCCAGTTCTACTTGTGGCTTTGCTGCCATGGTTATAGTCGGTGGGATGAAAGTAAATGTTTAGCAACACACTGACATCACCCATGATTCATAGGGTTTGCTGATTTCTATGCTGTAGATATTCTCATTATGGCAGATTTCAAGCTACCAATGTGAAGACGGAGATGAGAAGAGATGTGCAGTAGCATATTTTTATGTAGCATTTCCACCACACAGATATCATGGGCATAAACAACCTCAGAGCATGGATAATAAAATTTAGTAAAATAATTATGAATTAGTGAATTTTGAATATTTACTACCTTGTTTTCAATATAAATTATTTAATTGTGTTTCCAAAATTTAGTTTTTAATCATGGATGTGTTTAGCAATAGGCTCATAAAACTCCTGAAAAATCAACTCTCCCTAGTCTGTATGAGCTGGCTTTAGTACATCACTGGTGAGAAATACATGAACAGGTCCTGCCAACCTCTCCAAACTCAGCTAACACTGCTCTCCCCTCCACTCTCTCTACTCCAGCCACAACTGGCCTGTGTCTGCTCCTCAGAGAAGACCCACTTGCTCAGTATCTCAGAGATTTTGCACAGATGTTCCTTCCACTGGGAACTCTCTTTCCTCAGACTTTTGCATTTGGAGTGGAAACTTCTCCTAATTCAGTTCTTAGCTCAAACATTAACTTGTTGGATAGGTCTTCCCTGTTCATGCAACTTAAATCAGCCTCTCCAAAGCAGATAATCTTTTTTTATAATACTTATTTTCAAAACTTTACTTCTTCTTGGCTATTATCAGTACTGAGCGTAAATTGCTTCTTTTTTTTTGTCTACTCATTTACTGGCCATGTCCCCTAATAGAATGTGAAATCAATGAGAACATTGACTGTCCTGCTCATCAGTGTCTAGAACAGTGCTTGATACGTAGTATATAGTCAACAAATGTCTGTTGGATGAATGACAAAACTCAGTGACCTCACTCTGATGTTGCCAAGTGGAGATGCGAATGTCATATATATACATATCATTTAATAAACCCTTGATCAAATGTACTTGACTTACCAACTGATTTTATTACAACCCAAAGAACAAAAGAAGTGTCTAAGTTCTGCCAGGGACTCCTGGAATAGCTGCTATAAACCTCATTTTGATGAAAATAATGACATGCATTAATTGCATTTAGTTTGTGTGGGCTTTGGTTGCTAGTGGTTTTCAGATTTCTGGGTTGTCTTGTGAGAAAATTTAGACTAAAAAGAAGTATGCCATAGAAATGAGGTCCTGAAGAAGCTCACAAGCCGGCTAAGTTTATAGTGTGGGAATTTCCTCAGTTTACCCAAAGAGACATTGCATTGTTCTCTAAATTCTGATTAGAAAAGAGCGGTTCTTGGACAGATAAAACCATCTTAAATATCATTTCCATGTCTCTTATATTGTTAGAATCAGGTTTGGCTGTGAGTGATAAAAATTTCAAAATAACAGGTGTTTAAACAAAATAGAAGTTAATTTTTTTCCTAAATCAATGTCTAAGTCATCAGTCCAAGGTTGCTGGCTCCATGGTGTCAAGAATGAGACTCTTTCTATCTTGATCTTTCTCTCTTTTTGCTTTAAAAAGCATGGCTCCCATTCCTGTGTTTACCTCATCATCCAACATGACTGCTTCAGCTCCAGTCATCTTTTCTGAATTCCAACTTGCAAGAAGGATTGAAAGAAGGAAAGGGTGTGCTTCCTTTAGAGAGACTTTCTAGATGTTGCACAGATTACTTCTTCTCATATTTCTTTGGTCAAATATTAGATGTGTAGTTACCTCTAGCTTCAAAGAAGGCTGGGAAACGTAGTTTTTATTCTGGAAGACTTGGGGCTGACCATCTAAGATTCAGAGCTTCTATTGCCATGAGAGAAAAGGAAAGAAAATGGGGCAACTAGCCGTATATGTCACATCTCTATTCCTTCTCCAGCAAGTGGGTAAAGCAGTTCATAACATCAGTGTAACTGCTAGGCTGGCTGACTTGCCACACTTTTGTGAGACTGGCCAGTAAAGAAACAATGAGCCCAGATGAATTTAGACAGTTTATCGCTCAGAACACAAAAGGAAACATGAGTTTCATGTTTGTGCTGGATGTCCTTGTCCTCCCAGTCCCGTGTACTCCCTGGCGAGGGCTGCAGGCTGGAAACGTACACTCCTGCTTGTCCCTAGATAATGCTGATGACGTTTTCGTTGTGAATCCTGACTCAGCAGACTTGTTTGATGTACTCAAGTGATGTCTGATCTTCCTGTATCTGAACCTACTTGTTGACATTTGTCAACACTAAGGTATGCAACCCCACACTGGGTTGGAAAACTTATAGGGAAATAGACACTCTCACATTTTTCTGGTACTGTGTAAATTGGTAGAACCCATATGGATTGAGAGACTATACATAAGAGTTTGCCTGTGATAGTCTGATTTATACCCATTGTCTCACTGTAATTATCATTAGCACTTCCTTTCACTATCAAAATATTTCAGTCTGGGCGATCAATTATATGGGTACCCTCTGGAGGATAATTTGTCAATATCTATTAAAATGATAAATGCTTATATCCTTTGACACAGCAATTCTACTTACAGTACTTTTTCATATAACCTGACATAGTGTAAAATGGTGTACATACAAAGTTATTCACAACAGATTACTTGGAATAGCAAAAGATTGGAAACAAAAATGTTAATTAACAGAGTACTGATTAAATAAATTATGATAATGCATACAAAGTACACAACAGAGCTATTACAAAAGGATGAGAAACATCATCATGTGGTAAACAGGGTGATTTCAAGACATATTATTAAGTTAAAAGTTTAAAAAGGCAAGGTACAGAACCATGTACACTGCTACTATTTGTGTAAGAAAGCGAGAGGAAGTATACGTGCACACACACAAACACATATCTGCCTAAATGTCTCTGGAAGAAACTAATAATACTGGTTGTCTTTGGGAAAGAGAATCAGGTGCCTGAAGGACAGGAGAGTGTGAGAGAACTTTACCATTTATGTTTTTACTTTTGGATTTTTGATCCATATAAATGTTCGCCTCTTCAAAACTAAACAAGTGAAATAACAATTATATATAAATGGAAAAAATAAATCACAACTTAGAGATAACCAGTGTCTTAGCTCAGGTTGCTACAACAAATATACCGTAGACTGGACGATTTAAACCAAAAACCCTCACTTCTCACAGTTTTGGAGACTGAGAAGTTCCATATCAAGTTTCTGGCAGATCCACTTTTGGGCGAGAGCCCACTTCCCAGCTTACAGACGGCCATCTTCTCATGGTATCCTCACGTGGTAGAGAAGAGAGAGAGGGGAAGAAAACTCTCTGATGTCCCTTCTCATAAGGGAACTAATCTCATTTATGAGGGCTCTGCTCTCATGACCTAATTACCTCCCAAAGTCCTCAGTTTCAAATACCATCATATTGGGGATTAGGGTTCAACATGAATTTTGAGGTGACACTAATATTTCAGTTCATAGCAACCAGCAAAGGAATAAAAATAGAAAGAATAACTTTCAAATCAGAAGAAGAAAACTTGATCTAATCCTCCATTGGAAGACTAAAAAGGAGAAAATGAAATAAACAAAAAGTGCAGAAAATGGAAAATATGAAATAAAATGGCTGAAGTATGTCCTAATGTAAAAGTTATTATGGTAAATCTCAATGGGTAAAACTTCCTAATAAAAAGAAACTATCAGATTCGATTAAAAGACAGGTTATATATACATATGCACATACATATTTATAATCTATGTATAAATATGTTTGAATGTATTGTTTGTGTTCTGCAAATTTTTTGTCTAATTGATATATTAATTTCTGAAATGAGTATGTTAAAATATCCAACTACATATATATACATATCTCCAAGAAATAAAAAATACCTATTCTTTGCTAGCCTGCCTGAGCATATACAAAAATTGACCATATGGGCTTGGCCACCAAGAAAGCTTCAATAAATTCCAAAGAATCAAAATCATAAAGACTGGGCTCTTTAACCATAGTATAATACAGTTAGAAATCAAAAAAGGAAAGTTAAGACTCTCCCAAGTACCTTGAATTTAAACAATATACTCCCAATTGGGTTATTGAGAAAATTATATTCAAAACTTAAAACCGAACAATAGTAAAAACACTGTGTATCAAATGACTGAAATATAGCTAAAATAATACTAATAGTCCTTTGAAGTATCTCATTTTAAATAAATAAGAAACAAAAAAGGTTGAAGACGAATGAGTTAAGTGTTCAACTCAAGAAGCTGGGAAAAGACCAACAAAGCAAGCTCAAATAAGGAAATAATAAAGAAAAGTGGGGCGAAACAATGAAGTAGAAAACAACACCAACATTACAGAAGATCAGTCTTGTGAAGTCCTGACTCTTAATGGACAAACATCTGGCAAGATGAGAGAAGATACAAATAAACAAAATACAGAACACAAAAAAGAAAAGAAATACAGACACAATAGAACTTTAAAAAATAAGAAAAGAATGCTATGAACAGTCATCTGTTAGTTTCTTTGAGAACTTGGCTGATTGAATTAATTTCTGGAAAAATATAAAGTGAGAAGAAATAGAAAATATAAATACACCAATAATAGTTAAACGAATTCAAATATAATCTACTACTTTTCCTGACCCCTAAAATTTCAAGTCCAGTGTATTTACAAGAGGTCCTACCAAATTTTCAAGAAAGAAATAACTTCTATCTTCTGTAGGTTGTTCCAGAAATTACAAAAACAAGTAAATTTGTACAACTTGTTGTGCAAGGCTAGTGTAATCTTGATTTCAAAATGAGATAACAATAGCACAAGTATTAAAATTGCAGCTCCATTTCTCTAATAAACATATATGCAAAAATCCTATATAAAATATGAGCTAACTGTATCTAATAGTGTAATAAAAGTTAATATATCATAAACAGGGAAGGTTTACCCTAGTATGCAAGAAGAGTTTAACACCTAAAATATCTACCACAATGCAATTCACCACATTAACAGACTAAAAGGAATACATCATATAATTTTCTCAGTAGATGCAGAAAACGCAAATGCCAAATTCAACATTTTGTGATAAAAACAAACAAACCTCATCACACTAGACACAGGATTTCATAAATTTGATGATGGTTATAACATCAAAAATCCTCATCAAGCATAATATTCATGGAGAAACTTTGGCTGCATTCATAATAAATTGGTATCTAATATGAATGTCTACTGTTACTATTACTGTTTAACACAAGTACCTCCAGATTAACCACTAAATTAAGAGCTAAATCAATCAAAATTTCTGCTGGAACAATAAAGGTGCATTAATAGATAAGTAAACTTTGGGAAAAATAAGAGCAAGCAGGGGGACTTGCCAACCAGGTATTAAGATATGCTACCAAACCATACGGTGATAATAAATACAATAAGATAAGGAGACAAAAAGAGACATAATGGGGGACCGGCCCGCTAGCGTAGCAATTAAGTTCACATGCTCCACATCGGTGGCCTGGGGTTCCCTGGTTTGGATCTCAGGTGTGGACCTATGCACTGCTCATCAAGCCACGCTGTGGCAGGTATCCCACAAAAAAGTAGAGGAAGATGGTCACAGATGTTAGCTTAGGGCTAATCTTCATCCAAAAAAAAAAAAAAAAGGAGACATAATGGAGTAAACAAATGGAATAAAAGTTAAACCTCAAAGACAGACTCAGGTATAAAGGGGAATTTGAAAAACTGTACATATGGTACCAGAGTCAGAGAGATGTCTCCTACCATGCGCCTCTGAGAAGAGATCCTTTCATCTCAATTCAGAAAACTCTGGTATAAAATGTCAATGTCGAAAAGCCCTTGTACTTGTTGAAAACTAACTCATGATACGGAGGGAGGAGAAAAAGCAACTAGGTCATTAGCATATCCCATAGACAAAAGAGATACAGATAAAGTAAAGATCTAAGAGTGAAAGCTAAAACGTTAATGATGAGACCAGAAAGAAGAGAATATCTTTGTAATTTAGAGATGGAGAAGGGCCTCTTAAATAAGACCCCAAGAGCACAAACTACAAACAATCTTTAAAGATGTATTTTTATTATATCAGAATTATTTTTTTCTCAAGAAACGACACAGGTTGACAGTTAACTGACAGTGATAGAGTAAGAGATGGCATCTTCAGTGACGGAAAAAGGCACAGAGCTAACATCTAGACTGTACAAATTATTCCTTCAAATCAATATGGAAAAACAGGAATCCTAATAGAAAATGGGCTAAGGATTTGATAATGAACTAATTACAGTATGGGAAATCTAAATGGCATAAGTGTGTAAAGAGATGTTCAAACTCACTTGTAATAAGAGAAATGCAAACGAAAAACAGCAGGGAGATATCTCTTGACAATGATCAGATTGGCAAAGAATGAGACATTTGGAAAACGCCCAATATTGGGGATACTAAGCAACAGGAACTCTTTTGCTGAGCTGGAGGGAGTGTGGACTAGGGCAAGCCATTCCAAAGGGCAATCTGGTGGGACTTTGTGCAACTAAGAATGCAAGTTCCCTGTGATTCAGGACCCTACCTTTTTATCCCAGAAAAATTCTCACACGAGTTTATAAGGGGACAAGGATGAGGAAGTTTATCTTAGTATTGTTTGGGGGCTGTGGAAAATTAGAGACAGCCTGGGTGTCCATCACTGGGGAATAGAGAAGTCAAATGTGGTAGTTATACACTGGAACACTCCACACCAGGTAAAAAGCTAAGAACGAGATGTCCATTCGGCAGCATGGCTAGATCCTAAGAACATGGTTGAAAAAAATAAGCTAGAAACTATCAAACCTATATAGTACATCTATATACTGTAGTAAACCTACACTACAGCATCACTCATATACATGAAAAAACATATACACGCACCAATATTTCCATGCATTTTAAAAATCCAAGGCTAGGTATTAAACATATTAGGGACGTTATCTTTGGGGGAAGGGAGTAGAAGTGGGGAATGAAGATAAAAGAGAACAAATAAAGCAAGAGAGGGGCCCTGGAGGTTTTGACTTTGTGCCATGAACTCATAGATTATGATTAACTCAACCCTCTATGTATGAGGTTAAATGAAGGGATTGATAACCTTCAGTGGGCGGGAAATCTTCAATTTCCAAAGCAGTGAAGGTCAACTCTAAGTTTATCAGGTACACAATTGCCCATCTTGCGACATAGCTTCCACCTCGTTGTGGCCATTCACAGTATCTCAGTGGTCTACAGGCTGAATTCTTGGATGCTCCCTCTAGAGTTTCACTGTCCAGGGCAGTTTTCTTAGGACCCAGCACCTCCCTCATTAGTATCAGCAACACATTGTATTCTATCCAAATTAAACAAGTAGTTTGTAAATCATCTACAAAATTCACGCCACAAGCAATCTCATCTTAAGCGTGTTTTTAACTTAGTCCATAGATAAATTTCACCTTTTTTGCTAAAATAATTTTTTTTAAAGAAGCTATTAGTGTTTTTCTCTGAGGTAGCAGACAATTAAGTGTGCTTTCCTCCCAACCGAGATCTGGGGCATTTTTATGCGAGATAGCATTAAGAATTCCACTTCTAGCTGGTGTAAGGAGAAAAGAGAAGTGCCATTATTTTCTTGTCCTAAACATCACAGTTCTTATTTCAAAAAGGAAAGAAAGACTATTTAAGAGCTAGTGCCTTGGAATTTGGTAAAACGTAGTTTGATTTTTTGGACTATTTAAACTTTCTTGATCTCAGTTTCCTTATCTATAAAATGGGGATGCAAAATTCATAGGGTGTTAAGTGGAAAAAATGAAATCACACATGTGGCGAGCTTGGCACAGAGTCTAACATAGTGTGCCTGGAAATAAGTAGCTGTTATTGCTTGCTCTTTTTTATTACATGCTTTTTGTATTGCAGATGCTGGCACATTCACTGCTTTCCTTAGTATACCAGCAGCATCAAGGGAAGAAATGATGTTTGTAAGGCCGTCCTGGGGCCAAGGAAAACTCCATTTTGTATCTATCACACTAGAAACATACTGGAGTCAGATAAAGGATACAGATTCTCCTGAGGGTCGAAGTCAAGGTCTCATCCTTCCTTGTTCACCAACACCGATCTTCTAACTTACCATGGGAAATATTACTCAGATGCCCAAGGACTCCTTTTGGGCAGAAATTATACCTAGTTATGTCTGTACTCTTAGCAGCCAGCAGGAAGCCTGGAACATCAGAGAGACCCGAGGAATCCTACACAACAACTCTTAAAATTCCCATTTTAAAGACAAAGAAATTGAAACACGGGCTTGACCAAAGCTACACAGCTACTCAGCGGTGGAACGAGGAGTTAATCCACTTGTTTTGAATCTCAAATCCGAGATTTTTTTCTGTTTTGGCAGATGGTTGGTCATTCGTCAAAGAATCGTGGGAGGGGAGAGGGTGGATTTCTAGCAACCTTTATTATTGGCTTGTTTCCTCTCAGCCCATTACCCTTTCCTGGGTAATTATTAGGCAGCACTCAAGGTCTTGATGCCCCTGTGTTTTTTTTTCACATCCTTTCTGAACCTCTGACTCTGCAGTGTTTGTTTTATATTTTGTTTTTCCCACCAGCAATAAGGGCCTTATCTTAGTTTCCTGATTTGGAAAAGTGGGGTGAATGACATCTTCCCACCTACTAGAAGGAGTCCACTCTCCAGCATCCAGCACTCACTCCTAGCCCATCCCCCTATTTTCTTTTCTTCAGAAGGCTTAGTGTCTAAACCTATTTGTTTATTTTCTGTCTTCCTTCTAGAATGGCAGCATGCCGGGGGGGAGACAGGGTCCCCTATTTCATTCACTGCTGTATCCCCAATGCCTAGAATACTGCCTGGCACACAGTGGAGGTCCTCATTAATTATTTCTTATCACCTACTTTTAAACAATATCTGCTATTTATCCTGTTGAACTATATGACAGGAACTGTACTAAACATTTAATGAATTACTTCATTCTTATTCTTACGCATATTCTTAAAATATCCTGGCAAGGCGGCTCTACCATTCTCTTTTGGGTGCTCCTAGCAGTTACGAAAATAGCTGGAGGACACATGGCTGGATTTCAGTCCAGGTCCCGCTCTTACTTTTGGTCTTTAGCAGCTGTGCTCAGTGTTCATAAGGTCACCTATATGTAGTTTCCTGAAGCGAAAGCACAGAAAGCTAGTCTGCTTAGCGGTTAACAGAAAGGACCAAAAAAAAAAAAAACCAAACATATCTAAATTAGGATCCTGTCTCTTCTTCTATTGGGGGGGGGGGGGGGGGTGGGGCGGGGGAGAAAGGATTATTTCTCATGATTGTAATCATCAGGCGGTGGCAAGTTTCCTCCAATAGCAGAGAACCCCCTTCCTAGGCTTCCGAGAGTCCGGGAAATACTAAATCTGTCTAATTGCCAGCGCACACGTGGCCTTCTCCCTGCTTAGCCTCTTCCTCCATCGAGGGAGGGCAGCCAAGGCTCGCCTCCCCGCCCCCGCCCCTCCCCTTTGGAGGACCCAGGCCAGGTGACCTGACCTGGAGCCACTGCGTCAGGACAACGCCCCCCAGGGGGCGTTCCTGTGGTCCTTCCGCGACAGGAAACACCCTGGAAGGTCTCCCGTCCTCCCTAAGGCCAGGTTAAAAACCTCTGCACCACGTGGTGTTTGCAAACCTGCCTGCTCCCTGGAAGCCAGCATGTCAGCTGTGGTCCTAGAAAACCGAGGCTTCGGCAGGAAATTCTCCGACTTTGGACAGGTGAGCCAGGACGGAGCGGGCCTCCCCTGCGCGGGACGGGAGTTTGGCCTCCGGTGGAAAGAGGGCTGAGGAATACTGGTGTTTCCTACTTCCGTAAACTCACCACGAAGCCTGAATTCATTTGAAGGTGATGAAAATGTCCAGGAAATCAACAGATACCACATGTACTCCACGATTGTTTCCAAGTGGGAGGACATCTATCCTGTGTGGCTTTCAGGGGGAAAGGCACTGCCTTAGGAGTTGGGGTTCTAGCTTCCAGAGCAGCCACAAACTAGCTGTGTGTCTTTGGATAAGTCACTATCCCTCTCTGTTGTCTGCTTTTTCTTTTGTACCCTGAAGGATCTGGTCCTTAATGATCTTGACCAGGGGATGGGGTTCTCCTAGATCCGCTCTTCTGTGATGTTTATAAAGTGCCCTCAGCCAGGTATCGAAATGGCAACATTGTGAGAAATTGTATCCTTTTCTCATCTTTGGGAGAAAATGAGGCATGAAGAGGTCTCAGACTTACTCAGACCTGGGAAGGAGAAAATTAGAGACAGAGGGAAATGAACAAGAGCTAGCCCTGGGCTGGAAGGTGAGAGCACTCCAAATGTGACTTGGGGATAATGCCCAGGGTGCATGCCAGTCTCGGGGGATTGTTGCCTTTCTCTTAAGGTAAACATTTGCCAGATACATTCTTTAATTGTGGCATCGCATTCCTGAATTCCAGGGTTCAGATTTAAAGCCCAGCCAGGGGAGATACTGTGAGTCCACAGGCATCTGTCATCTGTAGGATTACTGAGAATGACCCAGACAACTGGAGGCTGGAGAGGAGAAGATGGTTGCTGTTTTAGTGCAACTAGAGAGGCTACAGGACTTTGGACGGACTTTTTTGTGTCCTCAGAGAAAGTCTACCTTTGAAAATGGTATGCAGTGCTGGGGAGACAGAACTTGATGTGAAAGAGGGGTGGTGTGGGCGTCAGACAGATTCCAGAATAGACCCTGGCTCTGTCATCATATATTTTCTGTGTTGCTGGCAGTGGGGCCCCCACAACCACAGGAAGAGGATAGGGGCAGAGATTTCGTCAGGGTACTGTGGGAGCTTAAAGTTTTCTTTATAGAGCACTTAGGAGATTGAGAACCACGAATTGTCACTATTGATGACCAGCGGTAAGAGCTGAGTTTGGAGCCTGCTCCGGTACCTCCAGTGCTTCGAAAACAGGTTATTTAACTTCGCAGAACCTCAGGTTTATTCATTTGAAAAATTGGAACAAAAATACCCACATCCTAGGGTTGGTGTGAGAATGAAATGGAATAATGTCTGCGAAGCTCTTAGCACAGTTCCTGGGGCATAGGGAAGTGCCAGTGGTGTTACCCAGAGCTGATTTGTTTGTTCAACAAAATGTGTCTGGAACACTGGCAGGAGGGACAAACACTGAGTCAGGTCCAGTGGCTGGTACAGCTTCATCATGGAAGGATGCTGGACATCAATCAGCAGACCTGGGCTCTCATCCTTGGTTTACTTAAGCTATGTATTGGGAAAGTCGCCTAACTGGGGTGAGGAGGCTCGGTTTGGTATCTGTAAAATTGGAGGGAGGGTTTGGACTAGAAAGGTCTTTAGGATTCCTTCCAGCTCTGATAGACTGCAAAAAAGACACAGTTTATGCCTTCTGGAAGCTCCCAACCCAGATAAACAGCACACACTGGACGTAATTCTGCTAGATGGTTAGAAGGCATAGGATAGGTCAAGTGGTCTATACACACAACAGGCACAGAAATCCAGCAAGAGGTATTGGGCTCATTCATTTACCCAGCAAAGACTTATTGAGCACATACTGTGTGCCAGGCACAGCAGAGATTCTGCTCTGGTGAAACAGATTCTAATGAAGGAGACAGACAATAAAAACATTAACGAAGTGAACATATAAGGTCATGGGGAGATAAGTGCCATGAAGAAAAATAGAGCAGGGCGATGGAATAGAAGATGACGGGAACTCAGAAATCACAGCTATGAATGGTGAAGCTGGGGTTCAAACTCTGCTCTGACTCTGATGCCCTGCATGTCCCCCTATCTCCCTGCTTCCTCCTGTAGACAAATGCTGGCACAGAGGTATAGTGTGTCCATGGCAGGATGTCTGCATGTTGTTTTCAGTTGTCTTGCACTGTAGCTGTGTGTGTGTATACTCACACATGCAAATGCACCCCTCCTACCAAGTCCGCTAAAAGCAATAAGATTGAAAGTCAGTGTCCCTGGAATATCCTTGCCAAAGAGTCTTACTGCTTGTAATTTTGAAAACTATTATTTTCCAAAGATAATGAGTATATTTGTTAGACACAACCAAAGAGAATATATTTCTATTGTGACATGTATTGCTCAATGTTCAAAGTTCTTTCCTTCCCGGTTCCTAGTAAAGTTCTTTCTCCCTGTTCTATTTCTTCCTATATAGTTTCTAAGCTGCTCTTCTCTATCTTTATCCACACTGGGTGTACATGTGTTTCTAAGTCAACTCACATGTCTATTGGAAACAAATAAGGTATAGGTTACGAGCCAACAGAAACATATTCTGGAAGAGATTTGCTCTAGGTCCCAGGATGGATTAACAAAGCAGGGTTGGAATCAGAATCCATCTAAGGCCACATCATTTCACAAACTTCCATGAACTTCCTTTTATTTAATGTCCCTCAGTCTTTGAAAAGGGGAGTTGTTGTCCCAGCTGGGTCTGTCACTGGGAGGCAGAATAAAGACTTTGGAGTTTTGGGACTTGGGGTCAAGTCCAGGCTCTGCCACTCATTTGTTGGGTGCCCTTGGACAAGCCACTTAACCTTGCTGAGACTATTTCCTCATTTGCAAAATAACAGCACCCACCTCATGGGGCTATTGTGAGGACTAAATGAGCTATTACATGTAAACTCTTAGAACAGCGCTTGTTGCTACCAATGATGATGTTTATTAACTGTGGAAAGTGCCAAGAATGGCTCCTAGCACATAGTGGGTACTCAGTCAATGGCAGGCTGTACTATTAATAGTAACACTAAAGAGTAGTGACATCATATGGTGAATGTGAGTTTGCAGACACATTTGAGAAAAGTCATAATTTAAAAAAAAAGGGTGTGGGGGCCAGCCTGGTAGCGTAGTGGTTAAGTTCACGTGCTCAGCTTTAGCAGCCCATGGTTCGTGGGTTCGGATCCTAGGCACAGACCTACACACTGCTCATCAAGCCAGGCAAAATAGAGGATTATTGGAACAGATGTTAGCGCAGGGACAATCTTCCTGAAACAAAAAGAGGAAGACTGGCAATAGATGTTAGCTCAGGGCCAATCTTCCTCACCAAAAACAAACAAAAAAATAGGCTGTATATTTATTAGTAGTTTCAAAATCTTCCACAGTTAAGAATCATCTGGAAAGCTTTTGAAAAATGCAAAGTCTAAGGTCCTACCCCAAATATTCTGATTTGATAGGGTTAGGTGGGGCCAAGGAATCTGCATTTGAACAAGAGATCACCAGGAAATTTTGGAGTGGAGATCCAAGGGACACTTATTGAGAAGGCTGATTTAGAAAGTATCTGGGGAGAATGGAGAAAGTGAAGGGGGAAAGGCATGGGTGACATGTAGGCTGTTAGGAGTGGTATTGAGTAGCTGTCTGGTAATTAGACCAGAGTAAGGCTCTTACTCTGCAAGAAACAGAGACCTTAATAACGTTATGTCCATAGCAGAGGAAATTGTATAGATTGACTGCTATTTAGGAGCCTGAGCTCTTAACCTCCTACCCACTACCTACGTGACCTCAGGTGAGTCGCTTTCTCTCTTTGCCCCATAGTTTCCCCACTTGCAAAATGAGGGAGTTGAGGTTCTAGGCACTCTTCATTTCTGATTGGCTCTTTTTCATATTTTCTAGTTCTTTGTTGAAGTTCTCACTGAGTTCATCCATTCTTCTCCCAAGATCAGTGGGCATCCTTATGACTATTAGTTTGTGCTCTTTGTCAGGTAGATTGTTTATCTCTGTTTCATTTAGTCCTTTTTCTAAGGATTTGTCCCCTTCCCTTATTTAGAATGTATTCCTTTGTCTCTTCATTGCATCTTTCTCTGTGCTTATATCTATGTATGGATAAAAGAAGATGTGGTATATATACACAATGGAATACTACTCAGCCATAAAAAGGATGAAATCTTGCCATTTGTGACATGAATAGACCTTGAGGCTATTATGCTAAGCAAAATCAGTCAGAGGGACAAAGTCAAATGCCATATGATCTCACTCATAAGTAGAAGATAAAAGTAAGAACAAAAAAATCACATAGAGACAGAGATTGGATTGGTGGTTACCAGTAGGGAAGGTAGGGGAGGAGGGTGAAAGGGGTGATTGGGCATGTGTGTGGTGATGGATGGTAATTAGTCTTTGGTGATGAACATGATGTAATCTACATAGGAAATGAAATATAATGATGTACACCTGAAATTTACATGTTACAAACCAATGTTACTGCAATAAAAAAAATGAGGGGGTTGAGCCAGATGAACTCTAAAAACGAGTTCAGCTCTGTGAATCATTATCATCAAGTCCCAGGTGGGCATCAGAAGCCATATCGAATGCAAAGATCGAGGAAGGATTGTCCTCCTTGGCTGAGTACTCACGTTTTCTGAGAGAAGTGAGATCCAAGAGGACTTTTGAGTAAGGGTGAGATATTTGAAAGAAGGGTGAGAGGGATGCAATGCATTTACTATAATGAGGAGTTGAAAAGGCAAGGAAGAAACCAGTTTGCTGGAGAGGAGGTTCCTAGGACTAAGGGTCATCAGTATCCATGCAGAGCTTATTATACCAAGTCACTGATGGTGCCGGCCCAGCACAGCATTCTCACTGAGATGATGTAACATCCATTCCAATAATTTTATTAACTTACTTACAAGAGAAGCATTGCTGTGCATGTTTTTTTCTTCCTAGTTTTAGGTACATGCTGTGGGTGGGTGGGCCTCAGGAGGTGAGGTACCAAGGAACTCTTGAATATCAAAAAGAGATATTTTATCCTGTTGGCCATGGGGAGCCTTTGAAGACCTCTGAGCAGAAGAAGGACATGAGAAAATTCTGTTAGGGCTGGATCAATACACATCACGCAGAGCTGGATTGCTACGGTGGTAGTGGGAACTAAAGAAGGACCTGACCCCCAGAGTCATTTCTGGAGGAGGTTAGATTGGACTTGGTAATTGGCTGGACATGCACAGGAGTGGGGAGGTGGTGGTGATGGAGTTTTGAGTATGGTGCATTCGAATCTGAATTGCCCCAGTCGTAGGTGACATCTGTTGAGGTGTATCAGGAATATGTTACTTTTCTTGGAGGCCAACAGGAGAAGAGTGTTGCCAAATGAACTAGAAATGGAAATCTTTTGTCATTTCAAGGAAACTGGAAAGGGCTAAGGGCTTAGTGTTCTCTGGACAAAGAAGAAGACTGATGTCAGAGGCTCATTTACATATTTCAGCAGGGTTTAAAAGAGGGAGAAGGTGGGGTGGAGTCCGCAAGAAGTTGTGATTCATAGACAGTATGCTGGTGTTGAGTGGCGTGGGTTTCGATCCTGGCTCCTCTGTGTAACATGGGCAAGTTACTTAACTTCTTTAAGCCTTAATTTTGTCATCAATAAAAGGGGGCATTTGGAGGATAATAAAAATTACCTTCCAGATTATTATAAAAATTAAATGAGATAATTCAAATCAAGTGTTTATTACAGTGCCTGGGGCATTTTAGGTTCATAATAAATGGTAGATTTTTTTTTTATGAAAGGTAACATCATGGTCTATAAAGAGAAATATCTAACAGTTTGGTCTTCCAATTCATATGAAGCCCCTACTAATCATATTTACTGATAATTTTGAGTCTTCCCACACATCTCTGTTTTAGATGAGGTTCTGGAGGAATCTGAATTTCCTGAATTCAAAGAATGTTGTACTGAAGGTCATCAGTATTCATGCAGACCTTATTATACTGAGTCACTGATCGAGCCTGCCCAACACGGCGTTCTCATTGACATGATGTAACATCCATTCCACTGATTTTATTAACTTGCTTACAAGAGAGTAGTTATTCTACATGGCTTTTTCTTCCCAGTTTTAGGTACATGCTGTTTATTTGTGGGTACACATAAAACTTTATATTATTTTAAAACTTAAGCAAATGTTTCATCAAACTCGTCCTGGAATGCCGGCTCTAATCCCGCCTAGTTTGCTGTTACATGCATGTAAAAAGTACTCGATCCTTGACAGTATTGTGTGCTCTTACGTATTTTGTGACTGTTCTTCAACAGTTGGGTACCTCAGATCCCAGCATATGGGAACAAGTTTCTGCTTCCCTGAGATCCTTGCCAAAGGCCAAGAAGCCTTCTTGCGTATTTATAATATTTCCATCATTTTTACAGACGTCTCTTAATATTCTATTTAAACTATTTTACCTTTGTCTATTTTTTTCGCTATCTGAATACTGTTTTGACCCAGTTTATTATTAGCATGATTTTACAGATGAGGAAGATAAGAAAGTTAAGTGGTTTTCCCAAAGTGCTCCAGCTGGTAAACGGAAGAGAGAGGATTCCAACCCAGGGCTTTGGGCTCAAAAGCCTGTGTGTGTTCTATTTTTAGTACTTTCCACCTTGTATTTCTCCGTGTTTTCCTGGGATGCTTTTTGAACTGTATTATACCACCTCTAATAAGGATCTTTCTCTGGTTATCTGGTTTGTTGTGTATGAATGTATCAAGCTAGATTTTGAGCTACTGAAGGATAAGGCATTGTCTTATTCATCTTTGTATCTCTCAGAGCCCTGTTAGCACCTAGCACCTGTTAGGTACTCATTAAAAGGTATTGAATTTGTTGGATGCCTGGTGACATCAGTGAATAATTGAAGCGTCCTAACATGAAATCTGACCTAAGAGCATCATTGAAAATATCACTGCCCTTGACCTACTTATTTTCCATCACACAGTCTATACTTCTATATAGAATATATGTAGCTCATTGTATTCCAGCGCTTAACCAGAAGAGAAAGTTCGTGCTTGCCTCTTCCTTGGAGATTCCTGGGAATGAATTGCTAAGCTGTGGGAAACATTTTAACCAAGTGCATTTAATCCTGTAGGAAACAAGCTATATTGAAGACAACTCCAATCCAAATGGCGCCATATCACTGATCTTCTCACTCAAAGAAGAAGTTGGTGCTCTGGCCAAAGTCTTACGCTTATTTGAGGTAAGTGCTTTGTTCCTTTCTGCCTTATGTAAGCATACGGGACTTTGTCATTTTTTAGTTGGATACAGGGAAAGGAACATAGGATCGGGAACTGAAAGACTTGATTTTGAGCTGAGGCTCTTCCATTAACCAGCTGTGTGAGCTTAGGTAAGCCTTTCATTCTCTCTGAGCTTCAGTTTCTCCATTCGTAATCTGAATCATTCAGAATCACTGGTGGCACACACAGAAACCAGCACTGGCCTCAGACTTCAATTATAGAGCCTTCCTTGAACTACGTACTATCTTCTCAGTGTTCTCAAAGCACGTTTGATTTTTCACTGCAGCACTGGTTTGCCTTGTTAAGTGTGTAGATTTCTGTCTGGGCCTGCGGATGCTTTCTTCAGGCAGAGAACCTTGGCTCGGTGGTCTTTATATCCTCCACAGACCCAGTTTTATATATTTTAAGTGTCCAATTAAGAATGAGATTAAATTTAAATATGACCAAAGAAAATTAAACTTTTTCTTACTCTTTTGCCCTGGATTTTAAGAAGGAATATTTTTGAGCCGATTAATTTTTACCATGAATTCTTTAATAAAATTAAATCTGGTGACTGAATATATAAATAAATGGAGAAGAGACAAATCTCCCATGCAGAAGAATTCTAATTAATTTGAGGAGACATTCTGTACTCAATGAGGAGAGCATAACTGCCCACTTCTGGAGTGTGGGTGGTGCAGAGTGACTTTCCTCCAAAGAGGACAGGATGGAAAGCCAGGGAAAGAGTAAGGTTTCAGTGGAGAAACCAACAAACAGCAGCTTAGGCAGGTGATCAAGGTCAACATCAACAGTGGTAAGTCATGTGGATAGTATGTACCTTTGATACGATGTGATGAAAATGGCACTTTACTTCTGTGGTCTTCCTCCCCAAAACCCATAACCTCAATCTAACCATGAGAAAAACATCAGACAAATCTCAATTAAGGGACATCAGATGAAATACCTGACCTGTACTTCTCAAAACTGTCAAGGTCATCAAAAACAAGGAATGTCTGAGAAATTGTCACAGTCAAGAGGAGGCTTAAGTCCATGACAACTAAATGTAATGGGGTGTCCTGAGTGGGATCCTAGAGCAGAAAAAAGACATTAGATATAAACTAAAGAAATTCTAATAAAGCATGGTCTTGAGTTTATGGTAATTAATCAATATTGATTCATTCGTTGTAACATATGTTCCACACTAAGTATAAGATGTTAACGGTAGGGAAACTGGGAGCAGAGTCTATGGGAATTCTCTGTACTATCCTCTTAATTTTTCTGTAAATCTAAAAATGATCTAAAAAAAATAAAGTCTATTTAAAAAAATTAAACTTGGCTATCCAACGGGGAAAAAATGGCTGCCTCAATGAGAACAAGCAATGAGTGCACAGAAGAGAGACAAGTACTTTCTGAATGACTAACTGTCCATGAGTAAGAATGTATCTGTGAAATGCTCCTATGTAACATTTTACCCTTATGTTACAGTTAATCAGCATTTTCTTCTTGAGAGGTCAGGACTTAGTCAGAGTTAATAAATTAAATAATAGTAAATTAACAATGTGTTTTCTATCTAATAAATAAACCATAAGTAACTAAATTACCAGGACTGCATAAAATGCACCCAAGGGGTGTTTGTGTGTGTGTGTGTGTGTGTGCATGTGTGTACTCTGGGTGAACTTTTAAAAGCATTATTCAAAATCTCAACTGCCCTGGTCCATAAGTCTTGTAATTATACCTAATTTACAGAGGAAGAAACAGAGGTCACTGTGTTGGGTGATTGGTGAAATGTTGTTGTTAGTGTATATTGATTTTTTTCCTAATCTATTACAGAAATTGCTCTAGACGTTGTAGAGGCCAGCATACCTTCCACCCTTATTAACAGCCTGGCAACATGCAGTTAAGTTATAATCATTCAAAGTGCCAAGGGAAGGGAGAAAATAAAATTCTCGTATTTGTGGAACCACATTATATGACAAGCCAGGCACGGGTGATGCTTGATTTGATCCTCATTTAACTTGGTGGAGAAGGTATTACCCCACTTTATGGATGAGGGAACTGAGGTTCTCAGAGGCTGAGTAACTTGCTCAAGATCACACAGCAAGTGTGTGGTAGGGAAGGGATTGAATTCTGGAGCTCAGGTTCCAAAGCCCACAAGCTCTTCCTGACCCCACACCTCTGCCAAATACAGCTGTCTCTGCACATCTGAATCACTTCTGGAATTTTTTAAAAATGCAGATATTTTGGCCCCATCCTCCCAGTCTCTGGGGAGAGGGGAAACTGTTACCAGGTATTCTTTCTTTTGAATTGAAAAAAGCAATTTCAAATTTCAAATTTTCAAACTGAAAAAGGTACAAGAAAAATAACTACCTATATTTCCACCACACACAACCACCACTGTTAACATTTTGACATATTCACTTTCATTTTTTTTATAAGATTCACCTTTTTTTTTTTTTTTAAAGATTTTATTTTTTCCTTTTTCTCCCCAAAGCCCCCCGGTACATAGTTGTGTATTCTTCGTTGTGGGTCCGTCTACTTGTGGCATGTGGGACGCTGCCTCAGCGTGGTTTGATGAGCAGTGCCATGTCCGCGCCCAGGATTCGAACCAACGAAACACTGGGCTGCCTGCAGCGGAGCACGCGAACTTAACCACTCAGCCACGGGGCCAGCCCCTCACTTTCATTTTTTCATGTTTGATTACGGTTTCAAAAATTACAAGTGAACATATTGTTCCTTGATTATACAGCTATAGTCCTTTCTGATTTCCCCTCAATCCTGTCATCCTGCAAACTTCCTGGCCAAGGCAACATTATGATGAGTTTAGTATATTTCTTTCCAGCCCTTCAAAAAACGATATTGATACTGACATGTACCGTGCTATGCGCCTTATTCTGCAGCCTCTTTGAGTCAGTTCAGTAGAGCGGTCAAGAACACAGACTCGGGAGGGCAGGGCTGTGGCTTTGAGTCATTTGACTTCTCTGTGCTTCAGTTCCTCATCTGTAAAATGAGAATAATAATAATGGTGTCTGCTTCCAAGGGTGGTTCTCAGGATTAAATGATTTAATGCATGTAAAACCCTCAGGGTCCGTGCACATTGTGTTCAGTAAGAATTGCTATCTATATTTTTCTGAATGCAATGTTTTTGAGATATCTGCCTGTTAATACATACAGATCACATTCATAACCTTTAACTTCTGAAGAGTAGTTCTTAATATGTGTACCATATTTTATTTATCCATCTCCCTATTTTTGGCATTTATGGTGTTTGCTATTTTCTGCAGCCACAGACAATTCTGCAGTACTTATCTTTGTTATTATTATTATTATTTTTCCTATATAATATGCAATATTTCTGTAGGATTGATACCTAGAAGTGGAATTGTGCAATTGCCGGTCCTATGGGCATTTTCATACTAAGAAACTACTAAGTTGTTCTCCAAATATCCTGTAACAATTGATATTACCACTCGTTCAATATGGGAATACTCATTTCTCTATACCTTTAAGAATATTAACTTATTACTGCTTCTTAGTCCTGGGCAATATTATAGGTGAAATGTGTTAATTTATTGTTTTAATTTTCATTTCCCTAATTATGCGTGAGATGGGATGTCTTTTTGTATTTCACAATATTAGATTTTTTCTTTTATAAATTGTGACTCGTCCATTCAGATTGCCATTTTTTTCTGTTGCAAATCTCACTGATTTCTTGACATTTTATATAATCTGAATACTGTTATGTGTGTGACAAATATTTTCTCCCAGTCTGTTTCATTTTATTTGGGTTTATGCTATCATTTGTCATACTGAACTCTAAAAATCTAATGTAGTCAATGTTTCAGTCATTTCTTTATGGGTCTTGGATTTTTGTTTGTTTGTTTTTGAATTTTTTTTAATCCCATGATGACTCTAATGCCCAATCAGAAATGAGAACACCTGCTCCCAGCTGTTTCCAGGGACAGAGCCCGTCTTGTCACCGGGACTGTCCTCACCACTTTCCGTGAATCACGTCATACTTAATACCCAGCATACTTAATACTTTCAAAGAATTAAATCCTATTTAATACTCAGGGAGGGTAGGTGATACCTAGCATTTTAGGGACGAGGAAACTAGAGGTCAGGGAGTTCAGGAGCTCGCCTGAGGTAGACACTTAACGTGGTAGAACCACAGAAATTGACTTAGGTCTCGGATTCTAAAACCTCAGCCTTATCATTTTTATCAGAGAAGAACTGATTGTTTATAAGAAAGCAGAACGACACAACAGTTATTTTGCCTTCACCTTTAAAGGAGAGTAATCTTTAAACTGGCAATGCTGGAATAAAGTATTGAGAGCCAAGAGAGCGTGACTGGGTTTTAGGACTAGCCCTGACTCAGGGTTCTGTGTCCTTGGGCATGTCATGTCACCCCATCGCCAATCTGTTACTTCCAAGGAGATGAATTAGAGAGTATCTGGGGCCAAGATTTTATGAGGATTCAAGGGATCACTTATTTGTCTTTAGAAGAGGTCATATCTTTGGTTCCAAACATCATAGTAGCCACGTTGTGGTCTAAAGACTATGAGGAGGACAGACTTTGTCTTGGGGGGTTTGAATCTCAGATCTCACTGACTTTAGCAGGTCATTTAACTTGTGTGCCTTTGTTTACTCCTCTATAAAGTGGAGCAAATGGTGTAGACCTCCAGGGGGCCGGGAGATTACATGTGCCATGTCAAATGCATGGTATTGACTGAGCCCACAGAAGATGCTCCCACGGTGTTTGTTTCTTTACCCTTTGATATGTGACCTATGAACCCTGTCAGAAATCTCTGAGAAAGCGTGAAGATGACAAAGATGTTAGAAGACTGGAAAGAGTAAGAAGCCTTGATTTTTTGAAATATTTTTCCCCCAAAAGTAAAAAATCTGGAATATATTACTTAATGTAGTTTGTGAACATTTACAGGCAAGTGGTAATGACCAAGACTCAGGGCAGGGCCATTAAAGAAAAGCAGAGTAGCTTGCTGAACAGGGGGATTGTCATGGCTATAGTGCATTTGCATACTTAGACCTTTAATGAAATCTTTGTGAATGAGGTGGAGAAGCGAGTGGCAGATGAAAATACAGACAAAACCTTTATATTGTGTAGTTGACACTAAACTTCTGGACTATACAAAATGAAACCAAAGGTAACAAAAGGCAAAGCAAATGAAAGAATCTAAACTATACTTTAGAGCAGTGTTTCCTAAACAATATTTTATCGAATTTTACATATTCGTAGCTGTTTTATTAGAAAAGAGTTCCAAGGGGAACCATGTCTGGAAAATTCTCCATTTATATTTTGGAGAGCCATCACACACATAAACACATTAAAAACCATGGTACGCCCTGCAGTGAGGAAACTTACTCAGTGTTCCCTCCTCAGCATTTCCCAAAAGTATTTGCCCACAGGAACTTGTTCAAGGAAGACCTATTAATATCTTGCAGGCACTAGTGTTCCACTGAACTTCTGCCGTTTTAGAGTTATGAGCTCCAGACTACCAGTTACAACCTGGGTTTGGGGCCCTGAGGAGTAGACCAGCACCAGGGCTAAGACTGCGCTGTCCAGAACCAAACTATTTGGGTTCAAAACCCAGTTGTACCACCTATGAGCTGGATGAACTTGGGAAAGTTATTTAACTTCTTGGTAGCTTAGTTTTCTCATTTTGAAAATGAAGGCAATAATAAGCCTGTATTATAGGGCTGCTGTGAAAATAAAGTAAATTAATACTAAATAATAAATAAATATTAACTTAATTATTATTAAATAATATTAATCAATAACTAACCGATATTATCATTAAATAATGTTGCTTAATTGTAATATTAATTAACATTGATGCATGAATTAATACATGTAAAGTACATATAACAGTATCTGGCACATAGTAAAGGTTCAATGAATGTTTGCCCTCCTCCTTTCTATGCACCGTATTTTCAGAGGGTCGTGGAGCATCAGGGATTCTTAGATTCTTCGCTCTACGAAAAATAGTTAAAGTACTAGGATTGTTTGACTTGAGGAGGGAAGATGGGGTGAGGAAACAATGGTTTCATTCAAATGTTTGAAGGACCATCATGAAAGAAGAATACTACTTATTTCCTGTTACTTCAGAAGCAAAAGAAGACGGTGCAGAAATTACAGGGAGCATATTTCAAATCACTTAAGGGCAGCATCTCTACTGTGGATAGGTCCTGGAAGACATTCCTTTCAAGCATTGTTACTATCAAAACAGCCCACAAAAGGCAGGGCAGAATCAAAGCAAAAATTATGGTATAAACATGCTTACTTTCCTCAGTGGAGACAAAACATAAAAATTTATCCATCTCCTCCAAGATGGGCAATGGAGGGAGAAACATTCTATTTGGGAGAATCGCTTGCACCCTGTGAATCCCTTTGCTAAGTACTTAATAGAGTCACCTCCACATTTAATGAGCAGGAGCATCCCTTGATGGCTTGTAGCACAGCAGAGATACAGCTGGGACATTGAACCAAATCTTGATAAATGCTCAGAGTAATAAATGAGATACTAACAGCTATGTGAACCCTGGACGTCTGGCTCCCCTGGCCTGACCCCATACAGTGGAAGCTTTCTTAGCCCTTAACCAGTAGAAGCACATAGAAGGCATCCTAGCTCCTCAAAGGAAAAGCAAGGTCTGCAGAGCGAGGGCAGACTTCTCCCAGCATGGTCAGGTTGGTTCCCTCTGAGAGTCCATCTTTTCCTCAGATGATTAGCACTAAAATCACCATCCCAGTAAAGAATGGCATTCATTGCCTGCCAATGGGCATGTAGCTGTGTAGACCTCAGCCAGTAACAACATGAGAAAGCAATGCAATAGGTTTGATGTTTATAATAGAGGTACAGAGGTGCTGTGTTTCCATGTGTTGATGGGGTGGTGGGGACAACGAAGCAGCAGTTTTAGTGAACTGGGGCCTAACGATTAGGAATACACCAAAACTTCTACCTGCTAATCTGCAAACATCCCACTGTCCTCAGTTGATTGTTCCAACTCTCAATTCTTTGTGCATTTATTTAAACATTTTCCATAGCTCTCTATATTTTCAGCCTCTGCTAGCTCGTGTCCTGTACCTTAGAAAAATAGTCTTCTGAGAGTCTTTACTGCAAGTGGCTTAGTAATGGGCTATAAAATTAGAAGCAGGCTCCTGGGGAAAGTTGCAAAGAAGAGATCTCCTTTCCTCTGCCAGCGCTCCGCTAATCACCTTACTGTGTGTTCTCCAGGGAAGGGAACAAGCATACAGAGCTCCGAAGTGCATGGGTATGCTCAATTTGCATCATTTGAGTGATGGAGGCACAGAGGTTCAGACTAAGCAAGCTGCAGAAGGCTAGACACTTAGAGCTAGCAATTAGTTCAGAGTTCACTCTCCGTTTTCACAGTAGCCTAGCCTTCTGGAAACAAATGGAAAAGGCGCAATCTATACGTGTCTCATTCACTTCCTGTGAGCTCTCCTTCTGCCTGTGACCCACTTCTTCCCCTCATCAGATAGTCAATGAGCTCATACTCTCTCATTTATGCATTCGGTTAACATTCTTTTAGTACATACTATTGTCAGATCCTATATAGGTGCTGGGGAGCGTGGGGTGAGCTAGATAGTCATTCTTGCCCCTTATAGGAGCTCAAGTTTCCATGAGCATTCTTAACCATAACTTTAGACATAAGAGGCCGGGGGAGTTTCTTGCAGACATAGTTTAAGCTGAAAACTGAAGAAGTTGGCCAGAGGAGGAGAAAGGAGAAGTAAATTCCAGAATGAAGAAACAAATGACTTGAAGTGAGAAAATAAACAAGTGATCTGGTCACAGAATCCTCAAATCCTTTACCATCTGCCAACCTCAGCGTTCCTGGGGACAGAGGCTGGATTGCGGAGGGGACATCTGGGCAGATACATGATATTTATTGCTCTGAAGTTTGGACTTGAAGGCACTGCCTGTGACCCCCGGGCCTGGTGAACACGACAGGATCAAGAGTGAATCACGAGGACTGCTTTGACTTACCCCTCTGGCCTTAGGTGCTGAGCAGCCATGAGCAGTAAAATGTTTACAGGGAACATTTCTTCTCTAATCAAAATAAGAAGAGCTTTGAGCTCCCCTGGAAGAAAAAAAAATGCTCTTACAACCCTGATCACTTTTTCATTTTATTTATTCCCCCAAATATAATGATATGAAGAACACTCATGTAACTCACTCCCTGCTTGAGAAACAAAACATTGTGTAAGTGACTGAAGCCCCCGGGTGCCCCTTCGCCATGCCCTCCCTCCTCAGAGGTAGCTATTCATCTGAATTTGATGTATGTTATTCCCATGCATCTTTATATACTTTGTTATACAGAGAGATCCATTAATGACATGGCATAGTTTCGCAAGCTTTTAATCTTCATAAAACTGGAATCATATTGTAACTTTCCTGCAGTTTTCTTCCTTGAAGAGAAGGTGGTGACTACTGCTTTTGAGATTTGTCCCTATAGTTCTTGCTCATTCACTGTCCCCTCTGTATGTTCCATCATGTGATGATGCTTTATCCATTTCCTGGTGGTGGGATTTTAGGTTGCTTCCATTGTTTATCCACACAATGCTCCTGCACTAAACACTTTATGTAGGTTTGATGACCTATTTTTTGAGTAGAAGAACTTCAAATGGAAAACCGGCACTGTTTTTAGCTGCTAAACAGTTCAGAGAGGGGCATATTTGAGAAACAGTAACACAGAGCTTACTTTTTAAACTTTCATTATGAAGTGAGTTCTCACATTGTGAAAATTTAGACAGAGTGCTGTGGCCCATTGTTGGCATGTGAGTTGTGATTGGTCATTGGTAACCTGAGCTGAAAGAGGCCACAGGGCCTTTTTGCTCTTATTATTCTGGTGGCAAGAAAAGGTGTAGAAAGAGGAACACAAGGACAAGAACGTTCTTTTCTCTAAAGCCTTGAAAAGAGCCTGGATTAAGCTGCTCCCCAGCTCTGCCCCAGAAGGGATCTCCTCTGAGTTGGACACAACCCCGACTACATGGAAGGGAGGATGCAGAAGAAATAATTTAGTAAAGAGGCAGAAGACTGAAAGAAGAAAAGGCCAAGAGATTGCAACAGAGACACTCCCAGGGGAAGCAAGAGTGGGACCCCAAAAGATGGGCCAAGTGGTGCAAATCCTACTGAAAGTCCAGGCTGAACCCTCCAAGAATTCCTCCTCCACCATAGAGTGGAGGAGAATCTTGAGCTCCCTCTAGAATTTAATTGTGCTCCTCATACTTTTGGGAGCATTTTTGGTTTCCTGTTAATCCCAGGGGATTTAATTTCCACACTCTTGGTCACCCAGTGCTGTTCTGACCGTCACACAAGAGGAGATTAATGAAATATGTAAGAAGCCCTGCCTGCACCTCCGTGAGCCTCTTCTCCAATCTGTGCACCTGTCATTTCTCATCCCAAATATTGTAGTAGTAGCTCCCTTTAAAACATGAGTCAGAAGATGTCTCTCCTCTGCCTAATTACCTCCTGTGGCTTCTTATCTCACTTGGAGTAAAACCAAAGCTCAGATAACGGCCAACGATGCCTTCCATGGTCTATTCCCAGTTACTTTCCTGCCTCATGTCCTGTTGCCCTCCCTCTTGCTCACTCTGCCCTGGTCGCACTGGCCTCCTTGATGGTGCTCAGTCATATTGTGCACCATCTTACCTCAGGACCCTTGCACTTGCTGTACCCTCATGCTTATTCCCCCATTGATTTCAGGTCTATGCTTAAATGTCACCTGTTTATTTTTTGAGGCCTTCCTGACCACACTGTCTAAAATAGCTCCTCTATTTCACCCCTGGAATATCCAGTCCCTCGTTCCTGCTTTATCTTTCTCCATTGAGTCTGAAGACCGTATATTTTATTTATGTATTATAGTTACTGTTTGTCTCCTTCTTCAAGAATGTAAGGTCCAGGAGGGCAGCAAGTTTCCTGCTGTGTTTGCTGTTGTATCCTAGCACCCAGAACAGGGTTTGGCACATGGAAGGTGCTCGACAGGTTGAATTATTGAAAGCCTCTGTCCGTTTCCTTGAGACCAATGATTTGGGACATTCTTTATGAATGTTTGGTGTTGCCCCCAGAAACCTCTGGAATAGGCCAGGACATAACTTCATTTAAGCCTACTCTGAGGCAACAGAAGTGGTCCAAGAAGCTCTCCCTGCCCAGTCTAGTCTCATATGAAAGTATGCTCAGTTTCCCTCCTTCTTTTTGAAACAGGCATTCAGGAAAGGAGCTGAGAAAAGTTCAGGGTAAAGCAAATATTAAAGAGTAAAATGTCTCATAAAACTTAATGTGTTTCACCTCCCAGGGAAATGCGTATC
The DNA here is from genome assembly GCF_021613505.1 of Equus quagga. Classification (NCBI taxonomy): domain Eukaryota; kingdom Metazoa; phylum Chordata; class Mammalia; order Perissodactyla; family Equidae; genus Equus; species Equus quagga. The sequence goes on from NC_060285.1 coordinate 19,578,409, forward strand.
TATACCAAGTTGAGAGATGAGTACTTAGTGAGTATCTGTGAATGAAGACAAAATTGGGCTGGGTGCTTTCCCTCTTTTTCTCACAAAGTTGCCAGATAACATCATTATCTTTGTTTTAAACACAAACAAACAAAAGTTTGGGAGGACCAGCTAATGTATCCAAAGGCAGCGAGTAGCAGAACCAGAATTTCAGCTCAGACTAGTTCCAAAGCCCACACTTTTTCACTATACCATTCTCCTTTTCTCAAGGAGTGAATGGAAGAGAGGAAGGGACTCTAAGCTTGACGTCAAAAAATGATTCAGAAGGACAAATCCATTTTTCACATTGTGAATTCTGTGTATCTCTGCTTTTATCTGCTTGTGACCAATCTCCCTTTGGAAAGATTTTTCTCAAGGATGGGAACAGAAAGAGGTTTCTGGTCAGTCTTTATTAAAATAGACTATTCATTTCATTTTGTTTACTCTGCTCAAGAGTTCTGATGAATTAAGATGTCACACTGCTATCTTTTATGCATAAATTAACTATTGGACAAATCATGAAATTGTCTTTGAAATGTTCACCTCTAAACTTTGCTTGCCTCCACCCTGATGTCCAGGTGGAGTAACAGAAAGAGTTCCTCTTTCTTTATCCCTCACCCAAAGATTCGGTGAGTGTGTATGGGTCAATTTGTAAACCTGCATAGAGCCCTTATTTAGAAATAAAAATTCTTTTCCTAAAAGGCAACTACGATCATAATCAAATTTGGAGGTTCATTTCTAAAGCCTCTCTTAGCAACCCAAATTATGGGTATCTAAGGATCCACACTGATAAGCTGGAATAACTCCAATAAGGAAATTGCCTGCCAAACTAGAGAGTTAATTACTAACAAATTGATTCAAATGGGAAAGAAATAGTTTAAAGCATTTGGCTGGGTGTTCTTAGCCAGAAACTTCACTCAATTTTAAAAGATATATTTTTCTTTTCGTTATATTGGTAATATTATAAGACTTTTGGCAAATAAATAGAAGTTACACATTGTCTCATCATAACTCATTTTGATGCGTTTCATTCTAGTCTTTTTATTTCTTTTGGCCTGGGCATATTTTTTTTAAACTTGTTTTAATTATCACATATCTCTATCCATCATAAATATTTCCCAAGTGATTGTCATTATAACCATTTAAGAGATAAAGTGAATTTTATTATAAACGTAATAAATGTTGTTTTTAGACAAGTTGAATTATGATAAAAAAAGAAATAGAAAGAAGGAAACAAAATCACCCCTAGGCCCATCATCTAGAGAGCACCACTGTTAATATCTTACAGTGATTATTGACACTTTATTTCATGCATGTTGTTGTTATTACTTGCTTTTTAGTGGTCGTACAATCTCCACTGAGTGACTATACTACAATCCACCTAACCAATCCCTTATTATGGGAGTTTAGTTTGCTTACAAATTTTAGTGAAAATTTTTCCCATAACTTAAGTCTTCAAAATTCTAAAAACTGAGTCACAGGGCATAAATTGTTTTACGGCCATTCCCAAAGTGAGAGGCTTCTCTCTGGAAGTGCTGTTGCGAGGGGTGGGGTGTGGGTGGTGAACATTAACAGCCTACGATCTGCCTTCCAGCCCTCTCCATCCTACACCTGCTCCCACCCCCTACACCACCCGCCTTTCTGTACTCTTCCCCAAGTAAGTGTGCCAGAGGCGTGTCCACTCCTGGTTCTTGGTTTGCTGTATTCTCTGCTTTACACAAGGCAGGGATTGGTTATCTCTTCTTTTGAGGTTTCAACTTAGGTAAATAGCAGGTGGAACCTACCCATTCTCTTTCTTCCGGAGCCAAGAAGGATGACATTGCTCTTTGCTTTTGTTTGGAAAGTTACCTCTGTTTGCCTAGAAGGCTTCAGAGCCACCGCAGTCTCACTGGCCTTCCCTCCTCCACGTTCTGTCTCTCTAGTCAGGGCCCTCACATTGGGTTACCTGGTCATCGCTGTCAGGGGTGTGTTCTCTGCAGCTGGCGCCTGTAAATAATGGTTCCATCATGCACCCTTGGGGATTATGAAGAAGAAAGAGCAGGAAGGGTGCCTGTGTGGGGTTACTTATTACTGTGTTTAGTATACCCAGAGGTTTTTGTTTTTTGTGGTTGGCATAATAGTAACAATAACGATAAAAGCTGATACTTGTAGAATGCGCACTCTGTCCCTGGCGGGAAAGGCAGTGTAGTTAGAAGACCAATGATCCTGAGATTAGAAAAAGTGGGCTTCTCTCTCCCGCTACCTGTAGCAAAGCACTTTCATCTCTGATTTCATTTTTTACGTCTCTCTTAAGCTCCTCAAAGGATTGTTGGGAAAGTCATAAAAAATAAGTCTAAACTGTAAAGTGATATTCAAATGCGAAAAGGTATCCTTATTGTAATTATTCATGTTCTCTTCAACCATATGCCATCGATAATCTAAGGAAAAGATATACCTTTTGAGCTACAAGGTTTTTGAATTTTGTTTTCTGAAATTGTAAAGCTGGTTAAGTTAAATATTATTTTTTCAGGGTACGTTTTGTCTGTTTAAATGTTTGCAGTGACCTCCGTTATTTGTTTGTTTATTTTAATAATGTGTAGAGAATGCTCCTTGATTTTCTCCACAAAGAATCGTACTGTCAATGAAATCAAACTTTCTGAATAAGTAGCAGATGACTGGCACACATTTAAATTTGTGGACCAGTTTAAGGAAATGATTCTCTTATTTTTTCATGAAAAACTCATAATAGCTAAAATATCACCAGCTAAAGACATTGAAGTCCAGTAGCTGCAGTAAGTGATCACTATTTTTGCAACATTTAATAAAAGCAGCCTGTACGTGAATCTTCCCTTCTCAATGAAGCCCCATGTGTCCACCCTATTAAATACTGCAGTCTGCCCCACTCCACCCCAGGACTGCCTGCCCCCTTCACCCTACTCTGCATAGTATTTTTCCTTAGCCCTTATCATTATAAAATAATACATAAATCAGTTGTTTTTTATGTTTGTTGTTTGTCTTCCCACGACTTGAGTGTAAGCTTATAAAGGGAAGTATCTTTGTCTGTTTTGTTCACTGGTGTATTCCCAATCACCTAGAAGAGTGATGGGCACCTGGTGGGTGCTTCATATACATTTGTTGCATAACTCGAATGAAAAGTAATTATGTAACAGTATGAATGGCAATTATACCAGAAAATTTTTACTAAGTATCTACCGTGTAACTGGCAGCGTGTATATATCGTCTCATCTGATGTTCCCAATAAATTTATGAAGCAGGTAGCATTCATTCCGCCAAATTGCAGATGGGGAAACTGAGGGTTAAAAACAACAAAGTAGATCCCCTAAGGTCTCATAGCCAATACAATTAAGAACTTTGATTTAAACTCAATAAGCCTGGCTCCTGTGAACCCTATTCAAGAGAACAATGTTGCTTCTACATTATTTATTTATTGAGATATCATTATTAAGATCTATGGGATTTCATTTGGGAAAGGAGGTTTTCCTATGTAAACATTTTTGGCAACCACTGTCCTAGATATTTGAACCAAACCAAAATCTTGTGGTTGCAACTCCAGGACTTTAGCAGATTTCCATGTAATTAAATTTCTGTGGCGTTTGAACTATTTCCCCCACCTCCTGCCATCTGTTACTTGGTTTTGCAGAAGAAAAAGTAAACAACTTTTGCGAATTTAAGGACTTTCTTTTGCTCTCATAAAAAAGAATCTTGTTCCTCATCTCTCTGTATTTCGTTGTGTTGTATGTTTTGCGTATGTGGTCTGTGTTAATTTCCACCACTGTCTCCTTCACATTCCCAACTCTCTTTTCTAGGAGAATGATATAAACCTGACCCACATTGAATCCAGACCATCACGTTTAAAGAAAGACGAGTATGAATTTTTCACCTATCTTGATAAACGGAGCATGCCTGTTCTGGCAAACATCATCAAAATCTTGAGGCATGACATCGGCGCCACGGTGCATGAGCTTTCCCGGGATAAGAAGAAAGACACAGGTAAGAAGTAGGACAATTTTGCAACACAAGAGACTCATAAAATAACGGCAAAAATCATATCTACCCTGGAAGACCACTGGGGAGATTAAACTAGAGGATGTAGGTTAGGGACCTAGATGAGTGCCTAGCATAATTTAGACGTTTGATAGATGTTAGTTCTTTTCCCCCTTTCTCAAGATAGCTCTTATATTAGTCCTTTTCTTTGTGTTGCTGCAATTTTTGTATATTTTTTGTTCCTGGGTTATTATGCTCTCAATCTCCTGTCTCCAGAGTGGGGCTGGTTAGGGTGTCCAGGATGCTTTCTATGTCAATACAACTTCAAGATAAATTCCCTAGTTATCTCGATTCCAACTAGAGGGCTCTCCCCATGTCTTTCTCATGATACGCCATTTCTGGAGCTGGGGATTTCCTGTCTCCTTGTTCCTAGGGCTTTCATTGTCATCGGACATCTCTTGATCTGTCTCTTCCCCTAGATTACGAGTTCCTCGCTCATAAAGAGAGTCTCTTACTTTTATTTGTGTCCTCAGAGTGTAACACAGTGCTTGGTACAGAATTTGTGAATGAACAATTAAATAGAGGATCTGTTGAGACTTGCTCTGCCCCCTTAGCTACTTACTGAAATGCTGCCCATTGATGTCCCTGGAGGGCAGTAGGGCAATAGAATGTAGGAATTACAAGTATGGGCTGGAGTTGGACAGACGTCCGTTCAAGTCCTACTTCTTCCACTTATTGGTTTTGAGACCCCTGACAAGCCTCTTTAATTACCCTAACTTCAATTTTGCATACAGATTTTGTGAGGATTAAACGAGAACACACCATTTAGAATAGTGCTTAGAACAGTGTCCGGCTCGATACATCACAGTATGTGGTTGTAGTTATGATTATGATTAGCCTAAAAAGAATACGGATGAACGAGGTGATTGCTTTTTAGGGTCCAAAGCATATTCAGATGAAGTATTTTTTTAATAGACTTTATTTTATTTTATTTTAGAGGAAGATTAGCCCTGAGCTAACATCTACTGCCAATCCTCCTCTTTTTGCTGAGGAAGACTGGCCCTGACCTAACATCCGTCTCCATCTTCCTCTACTTTATATGTGGGATGCCTGCCACAGCATGGCTTGCCAAGCAGTGCCAAGTCCACACCCAGGATTTGAACCGGTGAACCCCGTGCCGCCAAAGCGGAACGTGTGCACTTAACCACTGCGCCACTGGGCTGGCTCCTAGACTTTATTTTTTAAAGCCGTTATGTTCACAGAAAAATTGCGCAGGAAAAATAGAGAGTTCTCGTATGCCCCATTTCTCCTGCCTCTCCCTCCCTCAGTTTCTCCTATGATTAACATCTTACATTAGTGTGGTGCTTTTTTTTAAGATTGGTGAGCCATATTGATACATTATTATTAACTAAAGTCCATAGTTTACGTTAGGAATCATGCTTTGCATTGTACACTTCTGTTGGTTTTGACAAGTCTCATATCCACCATTACAGTCTCATGCAGAGTGGGTCCACTGCCCTAAAAATGCCCTGTGTTCCACCTGTTCATCCTTCCTTCCTTACCTGCTTCCTCTGGAAACCACTGATTTTTTTTACTGTGTCCATAGTTTTGACTTCTCCAGAATGGCATACAGTTGGAATCACAGAGTGTGTAGGCTTTCAGATTGGCTTCTTTCACTTAGCAGCATGCATTTAAGGTTCCTCTGTGTCTTTTTGCAACTTGATAGCTCATTTCTTTTTATCACTGAATAATATTCCATTGTATGGGTGTACCACAGTTTACCCACTGAAGGGCACCATGGTTGCTTCCAAATTTTGCTGATTATGGCTAAAGCTGTTATAAACATTCATGTGCAGGTTTTTGTGTGGACATGAGTTTCCAACTCATTTGGGTAAATGCTTAGGAGTGCAATTGCTGAGATGAACTATTTTTTTTTCTAAATAATCAAAAATTTTTACCATTGTAAAATCAAAAGGTTTTTTTGCCACAACACTTGACTTTAGGTCAAGAGGATTTTAGGCTCTGCAGCTGAAAATAGCATTTTAATAGGCAGAGATGTTTTTAAGTGAGACAAGACACCTCTTTGCACAGACCATTGAAACATTTTCTAAAGGATATCCCCAAAGATTTCCTAGGAGATCTCTCTTGTTTTCCTGCCCTCAACCCCCCGTGGCTATAACTGAGACAAGGAAGTCTATCCCAGGGTTCTGTCCTTGCTGAGGGTGGACATGCACCATGGCTCAGGTCACTCAGGGCGGGAACTTGGAATTCCAGCTCCCATCAATCCTATCTGCCTTCCTTCCCCTTCCACAGCCCGAGCTGCTTCCTGATGACTGCCTTCTTTTGCTTTTCCGGCCACCTGCTCCCGACAGGAGCTGCAGGCCCTCAGGACAAAGGGCCTGCCGGATCCTGGGGCAAGCTCTGCCTCTGCTTGGAGCAGGTGGAGGCCAGGCCAGCTGGGCTCCTGGGGTATGAAATCAAAGCAATTGACAGGCAGGCAGGCAGGCAGCCCCTTGGGGAGCCAGAGAAGATGTATGTAGATCATCTGAAGGGCTGGCAGCCTGAACTGGAGGCTCAGAAAGGAGGTTCTTAACAGGGATGTGAAGGAATAGCTAGGAGCCCAGAATTCAGAACCAAGGCACATCACACTTGGTGTGACTTTGGGCAAATTACTGACCTTCACGGTCTCCCACTGTATCAAATGAGAGTAACAAGAGTCTCTGCCTCATAGGATTAATGAAATAACACCAGTGGAGCATTGAGAACAGTGCAGAGCATGTTCAAGGGCTTAATAGATGCTCTCTATCCCTACCATTACCGTCACTGTTATTACAAACACTGGCCTGAGCACAGGAGCCATGAAAAGCCAGCCTGTGCACAACTACTTTTTCAGAGATCATGAGAACTGCAAAATGACCTCAGAGGTCATGCAACCCAACAGACTCCTTCATTTTTCATTGTGAAAAACAGAGGCCATGACTTGCCTCAAGGCACCAAGTGAATTCTGTGCAGTTGTGGGTAAGCGTGTGTCGAGCGCTGCTCTGTGCCAGGCACTGTGCTGGGAGCTGGAGAGAGAGGGGATTCAACACTGCCTGTTCTTAAGGAGCTCACAGGCTGACAAGGGCGACGAGACACCCAGGTGAATACAGGAAAGGGACAGGTGCCTTAATGGAGACAAGGCTGGTGGAATTTGGCCTCTTCTTCACTGCTTAACTCTGAGGACCCAGCAAGTGTGAAAGTGAAAAAGCCAATGTCTTCACACAGCGGTATCATGTGATCAGTGTTGGGCTTATCAGAGGCTGAATGTAGCACAGGCTTGATTCCCTGGCAGGGCTCAAAATGGCGGGGCGTCGATATCTGAAGTTGGGTTGACATTTTACCTACTGAAGAAAAAACTGCTAAGACTAACCCTTTAAAACAACACATGTTTTGTGACCCTGATTTCTTCAGAAGATTGGTTGCTCCATCCCACACTGGCTCCCATACTCACATCCCTCTCCATGCCATATGGTTTCCTAACTTCATGTCCACATAACAGAACAGCTGCTAGAGATGCAAGTGATGCTGAAATAGCACAGCCTTGCACCTGCTGAGAGAGGTGGGCCCTTTGGGTTTCTGGGGTAGTTTTTATGGACTGGAGTCTGAGCCCAGAAAGAGATCTTTTTAGGGGAAAAAACCATCCCTTTTCAGAGTTTTTCTTTCTGTAGAACTCAGAGGGAGAATGATTAAAGGAAGAAAAGCATCGTCATAGATCAGAACCTTTGATGCTTTCACTCAACAAAATGCCCTTTCTATTGAGGGTCTCAAAGCTCAGGGGCGAGTCTGACAGCAGGTTGAAGTGGGAGATCTGAACCCCTCAAATCAATTAGGCTAAACCACTTTCCATTCTAGTTTTTGAGCCATTCAAAAGGCCATGTGGGTGTTAGAAAATGAAACTTTTCAGTTTCTTAATTGCTAAAGTTCCCCACCCAAAACAGCTTAAAGGAAGGTTAATTATGGTGACATGGTAAAGAAACCCCAACCTTCTAAAATGCCTCCTGGAGAAGCTGATGTGAGTTTAATAGGATTTTAATCCAGAGAGTCTTTTGAATACTTGAGGTCTATTCTCCTGCTATCCTCTCTCCTGATGACCTCAAATCCGTCTTCAACCCAACATGAAAGAGCATTAATATCTTCCATCGATCAACCTACTAATCCTTTTACCTTTCCCTTTGAGTCTTCTGCATGACATGACATTTAGAGGGGGATGGAAAATTCCTACATGGAGACAGATTGCAGCCAGGAGAAGCAGACGGATAAAATGTCTTGGGTAGATGGAGGTACAGGATCGTCACCTTTTGAGAAATTTATCTGTTTAGAGTTATTTTCCAAGAGCAAATGGACATTGAGTGGATTTGCGTGTGTGTGTGTGTGTGTATGAGGAAGATTGGCCCTGAGCTAACATCTGTTGCCAAGCTTTCTCTTTCTGCTTGAGGAAGATTTTCACTGAGCTAACATCTGTGCCAATCTTCCTCTACTTTATGTGGGATGCTGCCACAGCGTGGCTTGATGAGCAATGCTATGTCCATGCCTGGGATCCAAACCTGTGAAACCCAGGCCGCTGAAGTGAAGTATGCAAACTTAACCACTATGCTACCAGGCTGGCCCCAACATTGAGTGGATTTTGTTCAAGTTGTGGTGATTATAAGGGTCCTGGTATGGAAGCAAGGGAGTCCAGCCTACCAGTACAGGTATATTTTCTATGGGGAGAAGAAAGGCTGTTTATTTATTTATTCATCTATCTGTCTATCTGTCTATCTATCTATCTATCTATCTATCTATCTATCTATCTATCTATGTATCCATCTATCTATCTTTCTAGCCTGGGGCACTTATGATTTTATTTGTCTATTTAATTTGGATCAACTCCTGAAGCAATGATTAAAGGGAAAAAATTATTGTGAGAAAACAAAAGCAATATCATTGGACTTATTCCTTCTGTCTTATATGCCCCCCACCCCCAGCCCTCTTGAGTTTTTTCTGCTTCAGTGTTGCTGCCCTGAAAAGCAGCGCTGTGATGAGACTGAACTTTCAACTCCATTGTGGGAGCAGGAAGGATAGGATTCCTTGGAGGAGTCTGGAAAGCCCCTAGGATTGCGGGCAAAATGGTACACATGCTTGTGCATGAGTATTTTTTAAGACAGAAAATTTTCAAAAGGGTCGCGGTTCCCACAGAGTTGAGAGCTCTTAGAGAGAAGCTGCTTGGTGTGGAAGGGGGCTCCAGATGGTTGGGGGCTTTCCCCCTTCCCACCACCTATGCCTGCTTTCTCACTGTCCCTTCTCCCCTTTGACCTCTTCTCAGTTCTATACCTTGTCCTGTGCATGCATTTCACTTGGCCCTGTGTGTGCCTCTCGGGGCTGTAGATGCTCGTGGCCCTGGGTCTGCAGGAGACCACGAATCTTCGTGTTTTAAAAACACACAGGATTGATGGCCTTTTTCAGTCTACCTGGATGCTTGCTGGATGTGTGGATGTTGCCCTAGGGCCTGGCAGCTGAGGATGGGACTTTTGGTTCGGCAGACTGCCTCATTGAGTCAAGCAGACCCGCAGCTGAGAGGATAAGCCCATTCAGGGGGAGGTGGTCCGAAGCCTGGAGCTGGAAGCTGGTCTACGGCTTGTTCCTTTGCAGTCTACGTACTGGCAAGGGAAGATCCAGAGCAAGTGCTTTTTTTGCAGCCCAGTCTGTTTACCAGGTCGCAGCTCTTTAAGCTAAGGAAGATCATAAAATTATAAGCAAGCCCTCATTCTAAGAGAGATTCCTCATTTGCATGCCAAATCCACTGTTTTCAAAATTCTTTCCCAATTAGCTTGTATCATGGAAGCCTTGCAACAGCCAGCTCAGATAGCTAGAGCAAGCAGATAACATTATTCTCATTTTCATCATTAGGAGATGAGACAGAGAGGTAAACTTGAATGGCAGCGTGGATTTTGGAGTCTTCCATCCTGGGTTGTAGCTGTTGGGCCAAGTTGCTTGCCCTCTGCAGGCCTCCCTGTTCTCAGCTGTAAAATGAAGATATCTGTGTGCTGGTGGTGGTGTGTGGACTCTAGGATATAATTCGCATAATATGCCTGGGGCAAAATGGTCAGCAAACTTACCCCTGAGTCTTTCCTAAGGATACCCAATGAATCTTATGGTTGAGGCAAGGCCAGAATCCCAAAGTCCTCATTGTTGAGAAGGAAAGGCCACCAGGACATGTTATTTGGGTCAATCCTAAAGATTGTGAAAGTTATAGGGAATTAGACTGGGGACGCCTTTTCTCTGAGTGACAGGTGTGCTCCCTCAATTGAAGGAGGCAGTAAGAAGATATGAAATGATTGTAATTGAATGTCAATTTGCCATTCATGTTGGGTTGAGGGAGTGTTATAGTGACTCAGAGAGAACAATGAATTTAGAGGTAAGAACCAGCTGTACCCTGCTAGCTAGATTTGAAATCCATCTGATCCCCTATCGGCTCTACCAACCCCCTACCCTCATTACCTGTTCTTCCTCATCTGTGCAATAGAGCTAAGATCTACTCTGCCACTTTCTTGGGTCATAGGGGGTAATCATGCAAGATACTCTGAATGTTATGGGGTTTGATGAATTGAACTTTCTTGAGTTTGAATAAGTCCCTGATCTTAGATATACTTAGGCCTCAGTAGGGAGTGAGCTCTATGATATATAACCTCAGCCTAATATCAGCCTATTTGCCACCACCAGCAACATGGGTATAGACACTGGGCAGGCTAATAATATATAAGGAGTTGGTGGCAGCCACCCCCTCATCGAGGCCAGCCTCCCCTAGCAGCCAGGGTGACAACTTCATGTATGGGGTGATATGAGGGGCCTTGGGAATAATCTCCCATTTCCAAATATTACTTCCTGTAAACACAGTTTTGATGCTTAACGTTGTTCATTTGGCTGTGTGTTATATTGGAAATAGCTTTGGTCTAGGAAATGGAAGGCCAGCTTCTCATGTGGGTTTCCTTCCTTCTTCCCTCCCTCCCTCCCTTCTTCCTTCCTTCCCTTTTTTTCTTCTCTTCTTCCTTACCATTCTGACAGCACCCATTACCAAAACCAGTGGCCTCTTTTTATTTCATCCTCTTTGAATTTTTTATAGCATTTGAGACCATTATCCCTACTAGAATTCTTTAGTATTTTATAAATTATGTGGCCCCTATTTGTTAAAATCCTAACTATTGGGAATTTCTTCCTTTTTCTCTTACTACTCCTTCTCAAAACCCACAGAGTCAGCTTTGCCACGTTCTTCTCTTTCATTCGCTTTTATGCCCTAATTCAGCTGATCATTCCTTCATGCAACTTACATTTATTGAGCACCCATTCGATGTCGGCTACATGATAGGGATGCAGAAGGGAAAAACACTTACATGGTGCCTGGACTCACATGTCTTAGAATCTAGCAGGTAGTTGCTATATGGCGTGATATACACAGGGATGGGGCAGTGTGGCATGCCTCAGGAACACTTAGGAGGTACACTGAAGCCAGTCTTGGTTATGGGGGGAAGAGGGGAAGCAGGGACAGGCAGGGACTCCTGGACAGAGATAGACATGTTATGGAAGAGGCTGTATACATTTCTACATATCTGTTTCATCCAGTGTAGGTTGGCCATAACTCCAGTTGTAAGTGGCTGGTAATCAGATCTCATTGCAATGTGAGCCCTCAGAAAACAAAATTTGGTGTTTGAGGATATAGTGGGCAACCTGCCAATAGATATGTTTATGAGACGTGGGGCATCTTAAAAAGGATATTGGGAAGAGGGTTCTGACTTAGGTTGCTGATTGAAATAAATGACCATGCAGGTCATTCTTTTATTTATTCATTGTTTAACTCATATCCATTCATTCACTCCATCCACTTGTTCATTTCAGCACATCTTCACTCTTTACTTCCTGCTAGGTCCCTTTTATTCATCTGATTCTCATTCTCATTTTCACACGTGGACAGAGAGATCAAATATTCTGCCTGTCATGTCAGCGATAAAAGTAGGCCTTGAACCTACCACACCTCTGCTCCGTCTAAGAGGAGGAGGGAGACAGCTTGGCACCATCAGCCAGCGTTTGACTCACCCATTCTTGCCAAGACCTTCCTGAAGGGCATTCCTTCTGGCAAAGAAAGTAGAAGCTCATTAAAAGAGAAAAATAAAACCCTCAAAAGTCTTCATCCTGTAGGATGTTGGCACGCCATCTCTTCTCCTTTTGGGAGAGCATGGCCAATGCTTCTCTGCGGGGCTGGAGGCCATTGCCTCAGAGAAGACACCCAGGAGCCTGGGAGGAGGGGCTGGAAGCACCCTTCTATTTTGGGCCTAGGAAATGGAGGATTTATTGCTCTCCCTGAGACAGACTGGAGGCAGAAGTCTGGGTGCCTCATTGGCTAAACCCTGGGGCTGATGAACGTCTGGTGGAGGGAGGGGGTTAGATGAGACTCAGCCTGCACCTTGAACTGCTATAAACTTAATAGGGCTGCTCTGACCCGCTGGCCAGGAAGCAGGCTCCAGCCTGGCCTGTGGGGGCCTTTTGCCCAGGAGCACTCCTGAGCCAGCCGCCCTTTGGTGTCCGGGCTGAGCAGTTGACCCCGACTTAATGAGCCCACGACGTGGGTGTCCAGGGCCAGCTCTCCCGCGGGCTGCTTCCCTAAGAGCCAAATCAATATTTATTAATGATCTGCGCCCCCTGGGTGCTTCTGGCTTCACAGAGAGCCTCTGTTGCACCAGCCTGCCCAAGTCATTCATTAACCGCCGGGCCCAGCAGCCCGCAAGGCCACAGAGGGGCTCACAGAGGCCAGCCCACCACCGAGGTATTTGCAAAGGTCATTAATGAGCTAATCTGATTTAACTTTTCAAAACAGAGGCCTGGGTCGCTGGGGTCAGTCTGTATTCCCAGCATTGTGAGCGAGACCGGGTTGGGGGGGAGGGTGGTGACCTTTGCTGAAGAAGAGAAAGGACATGTGAAGATGTCTTTGAGGCGCCGAGAACTTAAGCATTAAAAAGTGACTACCCCTAAGTTCAGGGAGGCGTGGGGTGAAGGTGGGGGCGGTCCGGGCTCTCTATGGGATTTTTTCACGTCCCTTTGGCTTCCTGTTGTACTGCACCATCTCCTTTCCTTCTCCAGGTAGGCGAACAGGAATCTAAAATTAAGGACCCTCCCCACGGACACCTCCTTATTCTAAGGCAGCCCAGCACGGCAGTTAAGTGCACAGCTGCAGAGTTCTCGTTCCGGCTCAGCGAGCTCAGTGATCTTGGGCAAGCCCCTTCGTCTCTTTGAGCCTCAGTTTGCTCATCAGTAGAGCAGAAATCATAATGGCTACCTCCTAGGATTGCTCTGAAAATTAAAACAGACAATGGAAGCAATGTGCTTAGCCCAGCATCTGGTGCATTGTAAGCTCTCAAAAAAATGTGACTTTTAAAGGGAAAAAGGTAGCTATAACTTTTTGGCTGGGAAGTGAACTCCAGCCCTGCCACACACAGTAGCCTGAGTGACCTTAGTTACCTAACCAGACAAGTGTGTCTGCGTGTGTGTGTGTGTGTGTGTGGTTCAAGGTTGACCTACTGTGGATCAGTTGCTTCTCATCTCAACCAAAGAGGCAGGTGAGGGATTGGCTGCCTCACCCATTTCACAGATGAGAAGCCAGAGATGCAGGAATGAAGTAACTGGCTCAGAGTCACATAGTTTGTGGGTGGGAGACATGAAACTAGAACACAGACCTGCTGGCCTCAGGGCCAGGATGTGCATGTCCTTTGTGCAATATAAAGCGTAGGTACAAATGTGGAGGCTTGGGCTTGATTTTGTCTGGGGTCCTCTGCAGCCTCCCTGCCTTTAGCCCCTGGTGTCCTCACACTACTTGCTTCACACCCTGCTCAGGTCGGCCTCTTCTCAGGAAGTGAGCCGTGTCAGGACCTCGATGTCCCTATCCCCCAACACCTAGAACTTGCTTGGTTTCCTTAAGCTTTGTCTCTGCTCTCCAGGGTCATAGCTGGTGAACTTCTCTTAGGCCTGGCCTGGGTCCTGCTTCTGCCCAGATGGCTGTACCCAGGGCCCCTGGGAGACGATGCTTTAGCCTCAAGTAGGTCTGGGGAGGGGATGGGGGAATAGATGCAGGGCTGGGCTGCTGCCTGGAGAAAGTGTGTCCCAGGCTGTCACCCCTTGTCATCACTTGGCTCCTACAGTGATGATAATGATAATAGTAACAACTCTACCCTATCCTTATGAAGCACTTGGGGTGTGTCAAGCACTGTTCTCAGCGCTGTTCATGCATTAGCTCATTTTAATCCACACAAAGTCGCAAGTACATACTATTGTTATAGTGGTTTTACAGATGGGACACTGGAGAACAAAGAAATTCAGGAATTTGCCCCAAAAGTCCCCAAGTTAAGATGTAGCAGAGGCAAGATTTGGACCAGGCAGTCTGGCTCCAGAGTCAATGGGCTTAGCCACCAAGCTGTGCCACTTCTCCAGCCTGGCTGTGTTCTGGGCCTTTTCTGCACGATGACAGGGCCCAGAGCCACTGGAGGCCCCTGGACTTGGGTGAGTGCCCCTGGCCTCACAGTGCCACCTAGGGTCCCTCACAGTCTGTGACAAGGACCTGGGACTTGGTGGGCTGCTTCGACCTTTGTCCCCTCTTTGCCAAGACTTGAAGCCTTCAGGTCTTTGCAACCTTCTCAAGTTCTTCGATTCCTCCCCCTCCCCCACAAGAGGTCTGAGCTAAGCCATGTGGTCCTGTTAGTGTTTTCCTTTTGGAGAAAGAAAAAAAAAAGTCACCCTGAGCTGAAAATTAGCTGGTTCTGCTGCCCTCTGGCGTTCAGTTGGGAGACAGCCAGCAGGCTCAGCTCTAAATCCAGCTGGGTGCAGAAAGGCTTCTATCTGTGGAGTAGAACCTTGTTTCTCTGGTGAGAGGAGAATGCAGAATGGTAGGGGCAGTGCATTTTGGGAGCTGGACATATGTAATGACTCTACTTCCAGAAACAAGTGAGGTTAACACATTGGTTGAACTGGAAGTGTATCTTCATGTGTCCTCTGGCCAGCCTCAACCCTTCACCGGATTCCACAGGTCTCGGAGCATGAAACCCAAAAGGGATTGCAGCAACAATGCATCCAACACCCTACATTTTATGGAGGGGGAAACTGAGGCCCAAGATGAGAAAGCCTGTTAACATCAGAGCTGGACTGAGAACTGGCTTCTGACTCCAGTCTCCCTTCTTTCCTCCTCCCCTTCCTCCTCCTCAATTTCTTCTTTTTTATCATCCTCATTAAAATCTTTGTCATCCTAAGTGATGAGCGCTTACTGTGGGCCAGTCACTGTGCTAAGATGGGTCCCATTTGCTAAAGCATTTCATGCAGGAATAATGCAGTGATACAGAAAAATAATTTCAATCCATTTTGTGGACAGAGAAATGAAGGCTCAGGAGATAAAACACTTGCTCAATTACACAGCGAAATAAGTGGCAGACTGTCTGGCATTGCTGGAAGACTTTCTACCCTACTCTCTGTGCTATGTTGTGGCAAGGGCAGAGTGACAAAAATTCCCTAGGGCCTGTAGCTGAGCAATAATAGTGTGCCAGGTCCTGGCTTCGGCAAATCACATGCATTAACTCATCTAACCTCATATTGTTCCTACAAAGTGGTGCTTTATAGTGCTATTATTATTTCTGTTTTACAGATAGGAAGACTGAGGCACAAGGAGTTTTAATAATTTGTTCTGACTGCAGAGACAGCATTCCAGCCTAGGCTGTCTGGCTCTGTGGCCCAGTCCATTAGCCATTGCTGGACTGACTCTCCCTGAGACAAATGGGGAGCCAGCTCGGGACTGAGGACGGCCCCTGGCTGTCCCAGATCCCCTTGAACTGTGGCAAGTCAGTGTCAGGTCACCAAGACACTCACCTTGGGGTCTGGAGCCAAAGGATGTCATATGAAATAGTGTCCCCATTCCGCTTCATATCCTTACAATATTTTCTCCTTCTTCAGGACCTTCCTGGCATTGTTATGTATTTAAATTTATGTATTTTGTATTTCTTGCCGCCCCCCACTAGAATGTAAGCACCACAAGGAGTGAAGAGTCCGTTGTGTTCGCCTCTGAATATCCAGGGCCTGGTTGTAGTAGGCACTCAGTGCATGTTTGTGGAATCTCCTTTGGCAAGTCTAAGGTTCCTCTGAGTCAGAAAGTGGTGCAGTGAGAAAGGGCTGGCTTGCCCTATTTCTGGGGGCAGCTGCTACTGCCGGAATTGTGGTTGATTCCCAGGCAAAAGAGAGACAATGAATGAGTGGGGAAGGGAGGCCTTGGAAGTGAGGTGATGGGATGGCAACGTTCTGGAGAAACAGGAATGGCCTCAGAGGAGATCCTGAGCCCTGGTTGACTATAATAGGATGTTCTTTCTCAAGCCCTTGCAAACCTGCATAGGAAATAGACCCCATTTTCAGGGCTGACAATAGAGGTCCATTGTGCAAGGCAAAGTGCTAGACTCAAGGAGAAAGGAAAGCTTGGGGAGAAGATTAGATGACAAAGTAGGAAGCCAGGTTCCCTGCTAGGTGAGCAGAGCCTGGTGCTGAGTCATCCCAGACTCCAAAGTCTAGCAGATGGGACCAAGGAGATCTGTGAAGAGACTTACGCTCTCTGTTCCTCAGTTTCCTCATCGGTATAAAATGAGGATAATGATAGCACCCACCTGTTGGGGCTGTTAGGGGATTGCGTGAGGTAGTGTATGTGAAGTGTTTAGGACAGTGCCTGGCACACAGCAAGTCCTACATAAGCCTTTGCTGGAATTACAGTGACAGCGTCTGCTCCCAGTAGTACTATCACAGGGAGCTGATCTTGAGAAGTGGACTGGCTTAGGGGCAGGGAACCTGCCAAGAGGGCAACTGCAAAGACAATCGGGCAGTCAGGCTCCAGAGGCGGCCCTCCTAACAGTGTGCTCTGCTCCCTCCATAAGTGGCAGGATGGGTTCATGGTCAAGACCTGAGACCACTGAGTCAGCCATGCCTGAGTTTGAATCCTGACTCTGCTGTTTCCTAGCAGTGTGTGTTTGGGTTTGCCACTTAACCTCTCTGTACCTGTTTCCTTGTTTATAATATGAGACCAATAGTACCCACCAGTACTCTTAATTTGGAACAGTGCTCAGTGCTGATTTTTATTATTAACATAGGCAGTAGAGAGCTTAGCATCTCAGGTCTATGGAAACAGGCTCTAAATAGACCTTTATGGATGCTGTTGAGATAAGAATCTCATTGTTTTGGTGGAATGCAGCTGGTTCCTGTCTGATGCTGTCATCTATTGACCACAGATGACATTTTTCCAATCTGGCCACTAGGTGGCAGGCATGTTCTTTCCTGCCCAAGCTGAGCAGGGCCAGAATTAGAAAGCACATGCATGAGATGGAAAGCAACCTTTTATGGGCCCGACCTTGGGCTGCACCCTTTGCCTACATTCTCATTTACTCCTGGCAGCAATCCTCAGATCAACGGAGATATTCCACCAAAAATGCTAAGCAAAGTACTTCGCGCATGGTAAGACTTCAAAATATGTTAGCTGTTCTTCCTATTGTTGTTGCTGTTATTCCAAAGTTTACAGAGTTGGGACTGAGGCACAGAGAGAATAAGTAGGCAGATTGAGCCGAAATTCCAAGCCAGAGTTGACTGACTGCAAGTTTAGCATCTTTTCCCCTAAACCTCACATCAGGGGAAGCATTGGACACCTTGGGCTCATCTCATGGCCCCCACCATGTCTACTTTTACTGTCTGGTTTCTTTCGGGACCTACCCCTCTCCTAGTTCCTGTGTAAGTCAATTATTTAGACCTTCAGAGCCTCAGTTTCTCATTTGTACGGTAGAACATAATGCCTTCCTTGTTTTACAGATACTTCCACAACAGCAATTAGACCAGAGTCGACACTCTGTGGGCGGTGGTTGCTATTGGTGCCTTACATCTTAACATAACAGAGTTCCTTCCTTCCTTCCTTTCTTCTTCCTTTTTGCGCTCCCTTCCTCCCTCCTTTCCCTCTGTGCACCTGGGAGTACGCTCATGTCCTACTGTCCACAATGTCCTAGTCTCTGTTCATTCCTGGGATAGTTCCACCCCCGGTGTGTCTTCTTTCCTGTAGGCCATAGGAATTTGGGTGCTAACACCTGCTCTTCCCTCTGAGGTCCCTCTCTGTGCAAGACCCAGTCACTGTAGGCCACACAACTCAGGCCCTGTCTTCTCCCCACTATGCTGATTCAAAAGCAAGCCCACAGATTCTTTAGGTCCTGCAAGGCACCGTCATATCCCAGACTACCTGACTGCATTCCCTCCGCTTCACCAGTGGCTTTCAAATTGGCTTTGGCATCAAAATATTTTGCTGGGGTGCCTGGAGGCCTGTGGGAGGGAGGCACAAGGTAGGAAGATGGGGCCACCAGATGGGGTCTCATGGGCCCACCCTTGTTTACACTAGAATAGCTCCATTTTTATCTAATTTATATCCTGGGGTTACATGTACTATTCTGCTGCTAAAGAAAATCATCAAAATACTATGATAGGTGGGAGGGAGATGAATTTTGAGATAATTCAGAGAAAATCTCCAGGAAAGAGAATATGTTTGGGAATGCTTTATACAGCTAGTTTCCGAGGTGCCAAGTGAAATAAGCCAGACAGAGAAAGACAAATACCACATGGGATCACTTATACGTGGAATCTAAAAACGACAACAGAGAAAGTTAAACTCATAGAAACAGAGTAGATAACTGGTTGTCAGGAGCTGGGAGGTAAGGAAATAGGGAGAGGTTGGTAAATGGGTGCAAACTTTCAGTCATAAGAGGAATGAGGTCTGAGGATCTAATGTTCAACATGGTGGCTATAGTTGACAACACTGTTGCATAATTGAAATTTGCTAAGAAAGTAGACCTTAAATGTTCCTACCCCTCAAAGAAGATAAATATGTGTGAGGTGATAGATGTGATAATCAACTATATTAAGGAATCCTTTCACAATGTATACATATATCAAATCACAACAATGCACACTTAAATATCTCACAATTTTATTTGTCAATTATACCTCAATAAAGCCGATATAAGAAAAAGAAATAAAATCAGTTTCCAAGGAAAATGGGATTTAACCTTTGAATTTGAATGATTTGGGGGTTATCAGAGACAGCACTTGCCACCGCCATTGACTTGACTCGTTGGGACTGATGCCATGCTTCTGACCCTGGTGAGGCCTTTGCCTGTACCCTGCCAGTCTGCCGCTCAGTATCCTGCCCTTTCTGTGTTGCAGTGCCCTGGTTCCCGAGAACCATCCAAGAGCTGGACAGGTTTGCCAATCAGATTCTCAGCTATGGAGCGGAACTGGACGCAGACCACCCGGTGAGTCCATGGCCCCTCAGATGAGATTCTCTCACTTCCTCCCCTCCCCCATACCACTCTCATCCCCTCTTTGGAACAACATGTCTTCCTTTGTTTGCTTGTACAGCAAACATTTATTGAGTGTCTACTCATCCATCATCACCACCATCATTATCATGGTCATTATGATTGTAGGAGCAAATATGGATCACTGTCCAGACACTATTGTTTATATATGATATATGTACGTAAGTGTGCATACACACACACACACACACACACACGTAAACTATCTTTATTTCTGACTTTGTACAATTACAGAGGTTTAATTCAAGTGCTTTGGAGACAGCAAATTTTGCTAACAACTCTACCAGGTACAGGGAGACAGTGGGGAGTGGTGACACTGGAACTAGATCTTAAAAACTGAGTAGAAGATGCTAGTCAAATAAGGAAAAGAGAGGGATTATAGGCTAAGGGAACAGTATCTGCAAAGGCTCGGAGTCCTGAAAGTATGAGGAATACTGTGGAATGGCTGGCTGGTGCATTGGGTGTGAGGGTTAGATTCTAAAACGTCTGATGTACCAGACAGTGAAGAACTTGGACTGTGTCCTGTGTCTGTGGACAGAGGAGTGGATCCTTGAATGGTTTCTGAGTAGAGGACCAGGGTGGGAGATTTTATCGGTCTTTTCTGTAGGGCAGAGGCTTCTGGGGAAGAGCAGCCCAGGCTGGGCTCAGGGCCAGTTCTGACAGCCTCTGTAGGGGAGAAGTGCCTCCATCTTGTTGACTGTCCTTGATTTTCTGCCCAGGAAAATGGCTCCTTGATCTTTAAGTGACTTGGAAGATGTTTTCATTGGCAATGGCTTAGTGCGACTCAATGGGGGTGTCAGCATGCCATCAGGAGTTGTTTTCTCCGCACACTTATGTGGGTCTTTATAGTCGCATAAGTTGGGAACTTGCTCATCACAAAGGCTCTTTTCAGTAATCAAAGCAGTTGTTCCCATTTTACAGACAGATTCATTGAGGCCCCTCGCAAGTAAATGACCTTTCTAAGGTTCCCTGCTAAGCTTTGTGTCTATAGACTCTTAACCGAGCACTCACAGTGCCTGAAGACAAACGTCTAGCCAGTGGCAGAAATTCAGGCCTTTTCACAGAAACAAACAGAGAGCTATTTCAGGAGTAGGTGGACAGTTTCAAATATGAGCACTTGTTGCTTGTTCTAATTCACATAGTAAGCCCCTTAGCGTGGACGTGAAAAACACAGAAAAGCATGAGAAAGAAAATAACGATAACCCCTAATTTCAGTTATTTCTCGTTTTCTCTTGGTAGTATTCTGCAATTTTTTTTTACAACAAGAATGTATTTTATAAACAGAAACCAAGGTGAATTCCCTCCCCATTCCCAGCCTTCAAAACAGAAAAAGAATCGTGTATAATCACACTGTCTTAAAATAATATTAACATTTTGGTGTGCTTCCTTCCTCCTCTCTCCCCCTTCCTTCTGTCCCCTCATCTCTCTCTCTCTCTCTCTTCTATTTATACATATATACGTGTATATATTTGTGTGTGTATGTGTAGAGATTTTTTTAATGCAGTGCCACAACTTACTAACCAGCCTCCAATGGCAAGTGTGTAGAGGTTTCCAATCTTTTGTTATTATAATAACTCTGCAGTGAATGTTCTTGCCTGTGCATCTTGGTGTGGACTCCCCATAGCTTCTTTGATACTTACTTGTGAAATCACTTAATCTAGGAGTAGAAATTGTATTTAAGGCTCCTAATATACATTACTTAAATATGCTCTCCCCCCAAAAAACCAAAGGTAAGGTTGGAGGACTTTGATCCCTGTTCCATCTTCCTGGGAATGGTGTAGCCACTTCCGTGGAGCCTGCGAGTACAGACGCCCCTCCAGGAGAAGCTCTGTATCTCCTTTGCCAGGTCTTCGTCTGGAGTCTCTTGTCTGTGGGGTCTGGGAGCAAAGCACCTCCAAAGATATCCTTTCTCTGGAAAAGCTGTCTTGCTGCCTTCAACCCGGTCCATGAGATCAGTCCATCAGGGTATTTTCTCCTCGTACAACCTCCCATCCTCCTGCCCCTTCCATTGGCCACCTCGGCTTATTTGGAACCATGGGGGATAAGGCCAGGCCACAGACATGGCATTTCCCTCCCTTATCCTTGTGTCACCTCCAGGCAGATGGGCCTGGCCTTAAAACCCTCTGGAATTGATTTCTCCTTATGGACCCAACCCATTTCTTTGGCTCCCTGGCCTCTCAGTGTCATGAATTTTATCATAAAAATACAATTTTTCCTGTACACAGTCCCTCCGATGAGGAGGCCAGGCTCTCTCTGTTCCTTCCTGTGGATTCTCATCAGATCCTGAGAACGGTTGGGCCAAGGACGGAGTAAACCATCCAGGGTGCTTCCCCTGGCCCTCCAGGCCCCACAGGCCCTGGCCTCAGTGTGCGAGGAATGATGCTGGTGTTCTTCCTGAAAGGACCCTCTGTTCCACTCTGTCCCCTGGTGTTCAGACTGATCTCATCTTCCCCTGACCCCTGCCCTTGGCAGGATGCACTGATGTTTGACCCAGCATCTCAACTTCAGGGCCTCCAAAACAGCCACGTTGAGAAATGAGACCAAGGAAGGTTGTTCCCGAAACAGAAGGTAAAAGGCATTTGCCTTCTAGTGTTAGTCAAGTGGGAAAATGAAGTAGGGTAGCTGTATTCTTGTCCGTC
Source organism: Equus quagga (assembly GCF_021613505.1). Taxonomy (NCBI): domain Eukaryota; kingdom Metazoa; phylum Chordata; class Mammalia; order Perissodactyla; family Equidae; genus Equus; species Equus quagga. The sequence goes on from NC_060285.1 coordinate 19,600,481, forward strand.
CTGTCTTCTTTCCTTTGCTGCCAGTCTCTTGCCTTCCCTTCTTCCCCTCTCCCTTTCTTCCTTCCCCAAACATTTATCAAGCAAATGATATTCATAACGAACGTTTCTTGAGCAGGGACTGTACGTAAGGCCTTGTGCTAAATGCTTTACCTGCATTTTTAAAACTTAAGTGTTAAAACCATCCTGGGAAGGTTGTACTTTCTCATTTTCAGATGAGAACTCTCAGGGCTGTGTGGCCTCACGGGTATGTGAACTGTGTCCGGGGCCAGGTAAAGGAAAGGGGGTTGACATGATTAACGAAACATGATCTCTGCCCTCCAGGGGCCTCCAGTTGTGGGGCAGAGGGAGGAAGTGTGTCTACTATTCCCAAAGGGAGGCCAGAGGGGACTGGGATACAACTGGAAGCTTGGCAGGCAGAATCCCAAAAGGTCTGCTTGGTTTCCATTTCTAAAGTTGCCTCTCCTTTCTCTGACCATTTTCCGGCATCTGTGCTCCTGCCCATGTTGTTTTCTTTACCGGGGTGCTCTTCCTTATCCTTCCACCTGTTCTCTCCCTGTTGGCAAACATCTATTTGAGGCCTAATTCATATATCTTGGCCTCCCTAAAGCCTTCCACCTACCTCTTCCCCAGGACAAGCTTTTCACACTGATGCTGTGGAACTGTGTGCATTGGGCTTTATACTTTTGACTTTTATATTTTTGACTATGATATTTGACTTTATACTTTGAGAGTATCAGAACAAAATATATTCACTACCTCATGACTTGCAACCTCATAGGAGGTACAAGATATGCAGTCAGCCCTCCGGATTCATGGGTTCCACATTGAAAGACCTATGATGGTTGTGTCCGTACTGAATATGTACAGACTTTTTCTTGTCATTATTCCCTAAACAGTACAGTATAACAACTATTTACATAGCATTTACATTCCGTTAGGTGTTATAAGTAATCTAGAGATGATTTAAAGTATATGGGAAGATGTGCATAGGTTATATGCAAATACTATACCACTTTATATAAGGGACTTTATTTATTTGTTTATTTATTCATTTATTTATTTCTGAGGAAGATTTGCCCTGAGCTAACATCTGTGCCAGTCTTCCTCTATTTTATATGTGGGTCACTGCCACAGCATGGCCACCAACAAGTGGTGTAAATCCATGCCCAGGAACCAAACCCCAGCCACTCAAGCAGAGCACGCTGAACTTAATCACTAGGCCATGGGGCCGGCCTATAAAAGACTACATAAGGGAACATCCGTGGATTTTGGTACCCATGGTGGGAGTCCTAGAACCAATCCCTCACGGATACTAAGGGATGACTATTTATACGGGTGAAGGGTCATATGCATGATTCCCAAACTGTAGTCTATAAAAAAAACTCATGACCAAAGGGAGAAATGCTGTATTCTAGAACCCCATTTTAAGTGTATACAAGTCCCATTATCTCCTTAGAGGCTTTGAAAAGTCCTGCAAAAATGAAGCCCCTTCAAACTAATGTTTCTCAAACTCATTTATCTATGGCACCCTTTTTTAATGGAGAACCTAGCAACATTATCTTGAATGGTAGTGTTCCATGGAATACAGTTTGGGTAATATTTGGCTAAACCATAATGCAAAAAAGTACATGATTAAACACCCAGTTTAATGAATCAGATGGCATGTGTTTTTAGTTCTAAGATCTGTATGGACTGGAATAGTTAGAGGGGACTTATGCAAAGAGGGAGATCTGAATTGAGCCCTCCAGCAACCAGGGTAAGCTAACAGTTTATCAAACAACCTCCAAATCTCCATGGCCTAACCCAATAAAAGTTTATTTCCAATGTAAGTCAATAGGGAAATTGCTCCACAAAACCTTGCAGAGATCAAGTCTCCTTCTAATGGCTGTACCCTCCTCCAAGTCCTTGGAACCCTCTGCATTCTGTCAGCACTTGGGAAAAGAGAGAGTGAGAATTGCTCCTGGAAGGTTTTTATGGGCCCAAATTGAAGGTTATGACATCCCTTCACTCAAATCCCATTGACTACAGCTCAGTCACAGGGCCGTTACTAACTTCAAATAAGACTTGGAAAAATAGTTTAGCAATGTTCTCTGAAATAAGGAGGGAGGACAGATCCTGGGGAGCTCTGGCAGCCTCTGCCATGCAGACCCTAAGCCCAGAGCTCCCTAGTCCAGTTTCCCTAACACCTGCACCTGTGACTAGACTGGAGATCTGCACTGGAGGGGCTTTCTGGTAGAAAAAATATCAGCCAAGACAACCATGCTTCTGTGTTTACTTCTACTTCTTGATCCAAGTCTCTCAAACTGCTTTTCAGTCCTTCAAAGTATGGGTGTTGAGTTTCTCTACTCTCCAAAAAGAGCCTTGCTCTTCCCCAAGACTGGGGCTCTACTTCCAGTACTTCTTTCCTCTTCCTTTTCCCTCCCAACCTTCTCCACTTGAGGGCTCTGTCAGAGTCTATTCTTTTTTTTTTTTTTTTAAAGATTTTATTTTTTCCTTTTTTTCCCCAAAGCCCCCCGGTACATAGTTGTGTATTCTTCGTTGTGGGTTCCTCCAGTTGCGGCATGCGGGACGCCGCCTCAGCGTGGTCCGACAAGCAGTGCCATGTCCGCGCCCAGGATTCGAACCGACGAAACACTGGGCCGCCTGCAGCGGAGCGCGCGAACTTAACCACTCGGCCACGGGGCCAGCCCCCAGAGTCTATTCTAAGGGTCACTTGGCCAGTTGAGTCATCAAAGACTTGTTGCTCTCCTACTAAGTTGCTCCCTCAAAGCATAATTTTCAAAAAGTTAAAAACAACTGTCATACAGTATATAGTGAGTGTCTGTCAAAGATCCATTGACTTAGTGGTGAGGGAACCAGCAAGATGACAAAGATCATGTAAAGGAAGTTACAAGAGACCAAAGTACATGTTATCATAGACAAATAGAATGCTGGAATATGATCACAAAGATGGATACACAAATTATTAATGCCCTATAAGGCAATCAAGCCATAATCACAAGTGATATCCTTTCTACTGGACAGAAGTCATTTCAACTTGATCATAAAATAAATATTTTGCAACTTATCATTCTTCTATAAGTCAGCATCTAACTTTGAAGAGTCACTAAGTAGTAAATTGCACATCGAACAAATATACAACCACCTAGAGCATACAGTGTCTGTGATCATTAGACAATGACCTACTATGACTTGGAAAAGGCACACAGTAACTTGTTTTGTCCTTTTTCCTAAGTTTTGCATAATTTTTCTTAACAGCTCCTACTCAGGAGTATGCTGAGTATGCTATGCACTGAAAGTCCAGTGATACGTAAGACAAATAGCTTCCTGAGTTTAGTAATTATTAACAAGTATAATGATTGTCTGAAAGGAGAAACACAGGTTGCTGAGAGAGTGTATTGTAGAGGGAAACCAATAAACTTTGGGAAAATCTTTGGGACTAGTTTGGACAAATTTGGAGACATACTATGAGGACAAGAGTGGTTTAGCCCAGAGTTGGAAATGTAGGCGGGGCCAGATCACATTAAGCCTCATGGACTCTGTTAAGGATCTTGGACTTTATCCTAAAAGTAATGAGAAGCCTTGGAAGGTTTTAAAGGAGGGGAGTGACCTCACCAGATTTGCATTTTGTAAGTCTGCTTGGGCTGAAGGGAGGGGATGGGGAGAGGAGACAAAGAAAGACTATTGGGAAAACAGTTATAATAGTCCAGGCAAAAAATGATGAGGGACTGAATTAAGGTGTAGCAGTGAGAATAAACTAAAAAAGATAGACTCAAGATATTTGAAAGGAAGAATGGACAAAAAATGATTATTGGATGTGAAGGAAAAGAAGAGGAAAGAAGTAAAACGACTTCCAAGTTACTGGCTTGGGCAACCGAGTATCCAGATCCTGTCTAGTACAAGCTCCTTGGCCTTAGTGGTGGTGACCATGGCCAGCAACACAAAGTGGGCAAGGGGAAGGGGCATGGTCAGCACCATCCTTGACTATTAGTTTGCAAATCTTTGGCTAGTGTCTACTGGATGGCAATGGCAGATACTTAAAAAATACTACTTGGAACCTTTTGTCTCCTGTGTACCATCCTTCTTCCAGTTGGCTTGGAATGCAAAAACCTCTCATTATTGGCCTAGATGAAATGCAAATAGCAGTGTAAGAATTCTACAGATGCTATTTAGAAAGCCTAAGGGGGGGCGATGGGGTTCAGTAACTGATTCCAGAGTGTATCCTATGTTCCGAGCCAGACTTCTCAGCTTTTGGATTTCCCATCATTTTGCACAAATGCTTCATTCTTTGAATGTCTCCTTTGTACTCAGAATTTCACTTGAGGCCCTGCCTACATTACCTAATCTAATCCACCTGAACCTGTGAGGTAGCTACCATTAACTGTCTCATTTTGCTGATGAAGGATCTAAGGCTCTGAGAGGTGAACTGACCAAGCCCAGGCCTTGCTGCTAGTGATTGGATGGCTTAGTAATCCAGCTCAACCTGTCTGATTTCTCCTCGCTAGTCCAAAGATGGCATTTCTGAGGTTTATCCTCAGAAATGATGAAATAAAGATCTCGGTCTAGAAGAATACTCAGAAGACTTTTCCATATAGTAACCCTCTCCCCAAAACTCCCACAAACACAAAGTCATGCACTTCAAAATCCCAAGTAACAAAAATTCTGAGATTCAGAAAAATGATTGCATGTAGACTGCAGGTGATGTTATAACTTTGCATCCTATAGAATTCCCTCCACTTTCTCTCATCCACCCCTCCCCTCTTCCCTCTCCCCCTCACCACTCCTTCACCAACAATATATTTTCCTGTCAAAACATACTTGGTTACATGCGGTGCAACCAAAATTGCTGCTATTAGCTTAATTGAGACAGAGTGATTACAAATAAATTACATGCAGTGCTACTGAAATTGCTGCTATTAGTCTAAATTGAGACAGGATGATTAGTCATCCCCAACTGTAGCTTAGTTCACAGGATACTCCACAGAGCTGCAGAGGCCCTGTGGTCACCTGGCAGCCCAAAGGATGCAAGGTCAAATTCCCAAGAGACGGACTTCGAGGCTACAGTTCTCTTCCATTGGTGACTGAGAGGGCAGAAATCCAGGCAGCCTAGTTGTTAGGGTCCCCTTGCAGGCTGATAATGAACTCCTTAGAAACTTTGAACTGGAAAGGACCATGGTTAGAAATCTTCCCTTCCCATATAGAAAATCTGTGTAGCACATTATATGTGTGTGTGTCTCAATGTATGAGTCTGCTGCCACATCCCATAATGATTTGAGATGTATTTTTAATATTATCTTACTTTTTTATAATTATAAAAGAAATCCACACTCACAGTAAAAAACTTCAAAAGTATAAATAGTGTAGAAGAATAAAATAGTCACTGTTTCTTATTTCCATGACATTGTTAGACTTTGGTATATTTCTTCCATTGTTTCATTTATATATATATATATTCCTTCTGACATAGTACATACTGGATCTACAATTTTATATTAAGCTTTTTTTTTTCACTGATGGAAAAATCTTTAAACTACCTAGACATTAAAGTAAATTAAAGATAAAGATAAAGAGCGAAATGAGGAAGAGAAATTGTCATGGGCATCCCATTCCTGGAGGCAGCATGATGAAGTAGAAATCCACTGGTTCAGGGAATTCTCTTGTCTCCGTGGTTACCTGCCTCAACCCTCAAACCTCAACTCACCAGCCTGGGTAGGACCAGAAAACTCGAGTGGAGGTGCTGGTTCTACAGTTAAAGGCCCTTGGCCAAATGGCTCTGTGGGCTTCACCTTCCTCATATCTAGATCAAAATACAGAAAAAGATGTTCTCCACGGTGTCTTGCAAGTGCGGAAGTCTATACTTTATACTCAGGGGCTAGAGAAAGCTATTTATTATTGACTGTTAAATAAGACTTGTTGGTAAGCCTTGTAATGGTCAAGCCTTAATGATTGACAAGCATTAAATGTGTATCTTGAGTCCTAAGTATGGAGATGCGTTCTTCATGCAGCCTGGTAGATAGGTTCCTAAAAGGGTGTGTTAGTACTGCTTAGAAATCAAATCATGGTGCCACGTTTTCTTACTGCATCATCCCAAAGCAACTTATCTTCACCCAGGAGAAGTGGGCCCAACAATAATGTTAAGTTCTCAGATTCCTAAGCTTTCCTACCAGTAATTAATGATTCGAAACCATTCAGTGCTTTAGAGAAAACAATGAAGTTATACTTTGTAGTAACCGTGTCATAGAATCTTTTCTAAATTGAATAATCACTCAATTTATCTTAGATTTAGGTTTGGAGCAAAAGAAAAATGTATGGTAATTTTACTTTGCTTTTCCAGTGTGAAATATTTGGATTTCTCTATTTTTCAAAATGTATCCTAGGAAACTCCTTTCTTCCTCCCTCCCTCTGATCATTCCTCCTTCCCTCTCTCCTTTCCTCTCTTCCCTCTTTCAACAAGTATTTGTAGTTCTTTCTGTATCTCAGACTCTATGCTAAAGATTCTCGGGTGAAATTACGTTATATGTCTAGATCCCTGGGTCTCTACTGGTAGAACCCGATTTAAAAAAACAATCAGCCAACCAGCCAACCAATCAAACCAGACAAAAAATAATATCTGAAATCAGGGAACATTTATCCTTTAAAAAGACTCCTTTAGTATATTAGGCTCCATGATACAAGCCCGTTTTGTATCATTCACACCTTATGTTCATTAACACCTTGGTTTGGAGGGATGATGGGGCAGAGAAATTGTAAGCTGAAGTGGTAGATTTCATGGCTTATTGGGAAATGCTTGGAGGGAGCAAAGCAAAGTTCTACAGTCATGATGCTAGTTTCTTGTCTTTCTAAAATTCAGATTATAATCAAATTTTTTGTAAAATACCATTTTTTCCAGCTTTATTGAGATATAATTGACATATAACGTTGTGCAAGTGTAAGGTATACAACATGATGATTTGATTCAGATACATATTGCCAAATGATTACCACAATTAGGCTGGTTAACACATCCATCACCTAGCATAATTACCATCTTTGTGTGTGTATGTCTGTAATGAGAACATTTAAGATCTACTCTCTTAGCAACTTTCAAGTATATGATACGATATTATTAACTATAGTCACTGCGCTGTGCATTAAAGTCTCAGTACTTATTCATCTTATAACTGGAAGTCTGTACCTTTTGACCAACATCTCCCCATTTCTCCCACCTCTCAGCCCCTAGCAACCACCATTCTACTTTGTTTCTATGAGTTTGGCTTTTTTAGGTTCTACATATAAGTGCGATCATACAGTATTTGTCTTTCTCTATCTGATTCATTTTACTTAGCATGAGACCCTCACAGTCCATCCATGTTGTCGGAAATGGCAAGACTTCCTTCTTTTTATGGCTTTTCATCCATTGACAGACGCTTAGGTTGTTTCCACATCTTAGCTACAGTGAATAATGCTGCACTAGACATGGGAGCAGACACCTCTTCAAGGATTTTCATTTCCTTTGGATATATACCCAGAAGTGGGATTGCTGGATCATATGGTAGTTCTATTTTTAATTTTTTGAGGAGCCTCAATACTGTTTTCCGTAGTACCTGTACCAATTTACATTCCAACCAGCAATACATGGGGGTTCCCTTTTCTCTGCACCCGCACCGATACTTACTGCTTGTCTTTTTGATAATAGCCATACTAACAGGTGTGAAGTGATACCTCATTAAGGTTTTGATTTGCATTTCCCTGATGATTAGTGTTGTTGAGTATCTCTTCACGTACATATTGGCCATGTGTATGTTTAGATCCTTTGCCCATTTTTTAATTGGATTATTTGTTTTTTAGCTGAGTGGTATGAGTTGCTCATATATCTTGAATATTAACCTCTCACTGGATATGTGGTTTGCAAGTATTTTCTCCCATTTCATTAGTTGCCTTTTCATTTAGTTGATTGTTTCTTTTGCTGTGCAGAAGCACTTTAGTTTGATGTAACTTTCCTTGCTTATTTTTGCTTTTGTTGCTCGTGCTTTTGGTGTCATATCCAAAAGATCATTGCCAAGACCAATGTCAAGGAGCAATCCTAAGAAAGAAGAACAAAGCTGGAGGCATCACAGTTCCTGATTTCAAACTATATTACAAAGCTATAGTAATCAAAGCAGTATGGTACTGGCATAAAAATAGACACACAGACCAATAGAACAGAATCAAGAGCCCAGAAATAAACACATGCATATACAGACAACTAATATTTGACAAGGGAGCCAAGAATACTCAATGGGGAAAGGGTGGTCTCTTCAATAAATGGTGTTGGGCGAACTGGACCTTCACGTGCAAAAAAACGTAATTAGACTCCTATCTTACACCACTCACAAAAATTAACTTGAAATAGATTAAAGACTTAAATGTAAGACCTTAAACAGTTAAATTCCTAGAAGAAAGTGTAGGGAAAATTCTCTTTTAATCAGTTGGGATTTCCTCCAACTAAAGGATGCCCCTCCCTACCCAACACTGAAAGATACACTTAAACTCTTTTCACTCAGAAATGTGCTGCTTACAAATTGTTGGGGAAAGGCTGCCTGTAAGTCAGCCTCAGAGAAGAAATGCTTGTCATCCACATTATGTACTGAGAGATTTCTCACTTGAGTCCCTGCCACATTGTAATTGTTAACGATAGTAAAGTGTAGTGCAAAGAGCATGGAACTGAGTAATTCAAATCCTGGCCTCACCTTCACTTGACTCCACTTCCCTGAGCCACTGTTTATTCTAGAAGGAAGAGGATAATCATATGGGTCTACCTTACAAGATTGTTGTGGGAGTTATAAATAAAACAAGTTCCTAGCACAGACAGACTGGCACATAGTAGGCACTCAATAAGTGATATTTTTATAAATTGCAATAGCAGCACGAATATCCCTGTTAGTCTAGCAAGAAATTGGAAGGCAGTGCTAGATACTTGCCATTGGCTAGGAATTTAGCAGATACTGTATATTTTCATCATAGACGTCTATCCACTAACTTTGCCTAATTTAGCAAGTTTACAAGTTAGAAATGCTGTAGGTGAGATTTCTCTTCTTTTTTATTGAGGTCACATTAGTTTATAATGTTATATAAATTTCAAGGGTACATCATTGTATTTTGACTTCTCTATAGACGTGTTCACCACGAAAAGTCTAGTTTCCATCTGTCACCATACACATGTGCCCGCTTACCCCTTTTGCCCTACCCCCATTTCTGTCCCTTCTGGTAACCACAAATCTGTTCTCCGTATCCATGTGTCTGTTTATCTCCCACATATGAGTGGAATCATATGATACTTGTCTTTCTTCTTTAAAATCTGTACATCGTTTGACTTTGGAATCCCATGGCAGAAAGGCTCACACTGAATTGAAGGTGCTGCCACTAATGTGTCCTTCATGATATCCAGTGGGAGAGTTTACCCTCAGTTTAACTGAGACTTTGTTTTCAGAGGTGCACGGTCAGACCTCAAGAGCCCCCATTCAAAGCACGTGTAGGTATGCCAGGCCCCTCCCACCCAAACCTTGAGAAATCAAGCGTCTCCTTTCTCCTAGGGTTTTAAAGATCCTGTGTACCGAGCAAGGCGGAAGTACTTTGCTGACATTGCCTACAACTATCAACAGTAAGTCTGCTCTGCTTGTTGAGGGGAAGACAAAAGAGCACCGGGGCTACCCTACCTGTCCCTTGCTCAAGGTTGGAAAATACCAGCATAGAGTGTCCAGCCTTCCGTGTGTAAGTGCGTGTATGTGTGTTTAAACCCTCCCTTTAATAACACGTGTTAAAAAAAAATTGCCGCTAGACAAAACAAAATTACCCACTGAGCTGGGCCCGGCTCTCTCTCCAGCTTTGTTACATAATTATGCAGTGATGTCTGAGGTAATTATAAAAGGCCCCAGTCCCGAATCAAACAGCCTCTGGTATTCTCCACATTAAACAGGGAAGAAGGAAAAAGAGAATCATTTACATTCAAGAAGGAGTTGGCTGCTTTACTGAAATAATGAATCATCTGATGTTTCAGGCAAGCCAGGCCTCAGCATTCGTTCTGCTTTTATCTGATCTGACCCAGCTGCGAAGGGCAATTTTAAGATGAGTTTATTTTTTTCTGTCTGGGATTCTCTACTCCTCCTCGATGCTATTTTAGCCAAAGGAAAGCGCAAATATCTAGTATGTTATTTGGGAAGAGAGCTGTTTTGCTATTTTGAGTCCTCAGGAACTACAGAAATGTTACTATGGGGAACTTAGTGTTTGGGGGCCTGAGCGCCATCCCTGAGACGTGCACAAGAAACTTAAAAGTTGACCAGAACACTGAGGTAATGGTGTTTGACAGGTTTGGTAGGATATGAGGGAGATAAAAGAGATGCTAGGGCTCTGTATACAGAATACAAAGTTACCCTCCAAACGGAAAGACTTCCAGAGAAAATGAGAACGTTTCCTGCTCTGAACGACTCCTGTAGTGGAAGAATCCAGAACTGTGATGACCTTGGTCAGATCCAGGCCCATCTGAGTCTTGCCTCGTGGCAAGCAGGAATCACAGAACATGGTGCCCCCTCTCCGCTGTCCCCATCTTTGCCCTGCGTGGTCAGGTGGACACCATCAAATCAGGTACACACAGGAGTCCTTCTGCAGATAGTCAGTAACAATCAGTCATATTTATGATCTCCTTGCTATGTCTGGGGCTTTGCTAAATGCATTGTTTATGTTATTTCATTTAGTTTTATTGATAACTCTCCATTTTTCAGCTAGAAAAACTAAAGCTTAAAGTAGTTAAGTAACTTGCCAAGGTTGCATGACTAGTAGGTGTCATTCTCCAGTATTGAACTTAGGTTTCTTTAACTCCAAAATCCTTCTTAACTGCTTCCCTGAGAGTGTGGGAACTCAGAGTCAGGAGACCGCGCTTCTCCATATAACCAGCTTGGCAAGTGCACTCACTCACTTCTTGGCTGTTGGCATTTGAGGAAAGAAACTGATCTTCCTCAACTTGCTTTCCATAAAAATGTTAAACTTAATGAAGAAACGTGGAATCGATCGAATGCCTCACCATCCCGGATGTTAAGCAAATAAATTAAATTGATTATTGGAAGCCATCCACACATGACTGGCTCTCAGAAGAGCATTAGAGATCTGCTAATCAATTTCCTACCTTTTATAGATGATTCCCAGGTGGTTAAGTGATGTGCTCAAGGTCATGTGGCTAGTTAGGGGCTGAACTTGGTCTCGAAGTCTATTTCAGACCTCACTTGAGCTCATCTCTTTTCAACTTTTGAAGCTGTTTACCATCCTTTCCTTCTTCGAAAAGGTCTCTTGTCTCGATATCTGGTACAGTTGATTCTCATTTTTCAAAGATTGCTTTCTTAAATTTATTTGAGACCTCCAAATCAATATGTGCGGTACTGTTCACGATCATTCCTAGACATGCACAGGAGGGGAAAATATTTAAGTCGCCTGATGCACAGGTTCCCGGCTGAGACAGAGCAAGGCCATACTAACTTTCTTCTTGTTTCAGCTCTTATATTGTAAACAAGTATCCTTTTTGAGGTCTAGTTAGAATGACGTTTGTCGAATTTTTGTCCTTTTTGTTGGTAATTTTGCTGTTTAAAATGCACCCTCTTCTCAGCACATTGGTGAGGTGCTGTCTAGAGGTCCTAAGCACAAGGGATGTGCCTGATGGAGAAAGCATGTGTGTTAGAAAAGCTTCATTCAGCCATGAATGATAGTGCTGTTGGCTGCGAGTTCAGTGTTAATGTCTCAACCATAGATATTCAATGAGGTACTTTAAATAGAAGCACACACAAAACAAGGTTATGTATTATCAGTTGAAAATGTTGTTACCAGATGCTCATGGGTCCCTAGCCCTGTATTTCCCCTAGGCACTATGGTTCAGTATTCACAAACTCAGAGTTCATGGTAACTTTCTGGAACATAACTACCACAAGTAACAAGAATTGACTGTATTCCTCCCTCTGCAGATTTCCCTCCTTCCTTTCTGAGGCTTCTTCTCAGTCTCCTCTGGCCTCTTCCACCCACCTCCAAAACTGTAACATCTTTCAGGCCTCAACTTTGGCCCTCCTCCTTGGCTTCCCCCACCCTCCATGCCAACAGCTTCCATATTTGGTCTCTGGAATCTTCCCAGGCAGTATTCCACATGGGGATCAAACTCCTGCTTCATGAGTCATAGAATCATAGGATCTTCATCAATTGATAAAATATGTCTGCTAAGTTCCAGAACCTACCCCAAGAGCAAGACCAACAAAGTCTATGTCCCCTGGAAGAATACTTGGAAGACAGATATAACAATAATGCAACAGGTATTACCAAAGTCAAAACACAAGTGTATGATGCCATGTAATTAGGAGCTTTGCTATAGAAGGGGGCAATGGATCAGAAGGAAGTGAAGGAGACTGCAGATGGAGTAGGAGTTTACCAGCCAAAGAGAATGGGAGTAGTGGATGAGAGGGTGGGTCTGGTTAGCTACAGGGCTTTTGTTTTGAGACGTGTATACTTGGGTCCAGAGCTGAATTACTGTAAACAATAAGGAAGCAGCTAGACCCTACCAAGGCTAGCCACCCTCTTCTCTGCCCATCTGCCAGGCAATGCTCTCTCTCTCCTCCTGAAGAATATTTAAGAATAAAAGTCTTAAAACATCAACTTGAAGAGGCACTGACAAATTACTATTACTATTGTGTTTGCAGCACCAAATTATTTATCTTGGTAATAGTTACATGTGTGTGGGGACTATGTTATTGGGAGGGAGTTGGGCTTTGAAATTTTATCTAATAATACACTAAATGGGTTATAGAAATTTGTATCTTTCAGCTACAAGTCAATTCAAACAAAAAGGGAGACTTTATTGGCTCCTTTAAGTGAAAAGTTTGAGGGGGGTTAGTTTAGGCACAGGTGGATCTGGAAATCAATGTCTCATTCTCTGTCTCTCTGACTCTGGTATCCTCTGTGTCGGCCTTGGTCTAAAGCATTGTCCTCATCTCTCTTGGAGCCAGACCCCAGCACCACCCAGCTAACATACCAACCCAATTAGAGATTCTGCCTCTTTCCAACAGAATCAACAAAAGCTCTCTAATTGAGGCTCACTGGCTCTAATTAGAACTTGGGCCAATCTCTCAGCAGTCACTCTGGCAAGGGGAATGAGACACTCTAATTGGCCAGATCTGGTCACATGCCCACCTCTGAAGGTAGGAGTGGAGTCTCCCTCCCAGCTGAACCTCACAGACTGAGACAGGAGGAGGGTACATTGCTGGAAGAATGGAGAGTGAATAGCATTGGAACCCTAAAATAGCAAATGTCAACGAGGGGGACATTTCAGTGCCCAGGATGTCACATAGCAATTACCTTTCTTTTTAAATAAGAATCAGTTATAATGATAATTGCCAATTACCCAATGGTTTTATTTGTCAGCACCAATGTTAGGTACTTTATATGTAGTATTTCACTTAATTCTCCACACCCTGTGAATATTTACTTATTATTATTCAACAACTGCACGAACTAGGCTCAGAGAGGTTTACTAAATTGCCCAGACCATATAGCTGAGAAATGGCAAAGCCAAGTATTAAATGCATCTCTGCCCATTTCCAAAGCCTGTTCTCCTCCCTCAGTACTTTGCCCTGAAATAATGGTGCATCCTGAGGCAGGAACTGACTCCATGTTCTTCTCAAAGTCCCTGCTGGCCATTACAGGACCTTCTGAGCTTGCCTTACTTTCAACTCTTAAACAAAAATCTGTCTTTTTTCCCTAATCCCTGCCCACCATTGTAGAACATAACAATGACTTTGCTTTCTTGTCCTTGGATGAGCTACAACTCTGAAAGGGCAGGAAGAGACCGAGTTTGGAGCCTGATGGTGATCCATAATTCTGAGGTAAACAGTCTCGCCTTGTCCCAGACACTGTGTACCCTATTAGGGATCAGGCCTGCAGCCCAGAGAACAATCACTGGTCCTTGGAGTCAGGCTTTGCTTGGTTTTCGTTTGTTTTCCCTGTTCAGAACACAGCTCATTCTCAGATGGTTTTCGAAAGGACTTTTCGAACTGATGACTCTAACTAGTGTGTCACCAGGGAGCTTATTGGAATCCAGATGCCTGGGCCCTCCCCTTCCCCACAGATTCAGGATCTATGGAGCAGGGTCTAACACATGCATTTTAACCAGTTCCTATAGTTCTGTTTTGTCATAACAGAAGATTCTAGGTAAGTGTATCTTATACCTAGCATGCATTTAAATACCTTTATAACTTCCAAGGGGAGAAATATCAAACCCAGAAAGGGCATGCCCACGAAACAAGGGGTCTCAAACTCATGTGCATGTATTAGACCCACTTTAGCCCACAGATACAATTGCTCTAGTTGACGTAATACAAAACACAAGGTTGCTTTACTTGAACTTGGATGCCTCTGTCTAGAAAGAGGCATTCTTCAGTTGTCTCAGCCCTCCTGTTGTCTATACCTGCTACTTTACACATTTATGTTCCCTGCCTGGCCCCTGAAGATAAGTGAATTTCCACCCTGGGTAAACAGTTGGAGAAGAAGGACAGCAGAAAAGCCAAGTGATTTCTCAAAGTAACAGCAAATCCTCAGTGCGGTTGGTGAGGTGAGAACTTGTGCTGTTGCTTAACCAAATCAGACAAATGTTTTCTATATCCTCCTTCAAATGACTTATGCAATCCGCTGTGTCTGGGTGGTGGCAGCTCACAGACTCTGGACCTGTCTCCCTCTGCTCACGTTCCTTTGTCCTCTACTCTGTCCCTGCCCTGCTGGAGAGAAATATTTTGTGCCTGTGTTCTAGTGGGCAGCCCATCCCTCGAGTGGAATACACAGAGGAAGAAAAGAAAACTTGGGGGACGGTGTTCAGGACCCTGAAGTCCCTGTACAAAACCCACGCTTGCTACGAGCACAATCACATTTTCCCACTTCTGGAAAAGTACTGTGGCTTCCGCGAGGATAACATTCCCCAGCTGGAAGAGGTTTCTCAATTTCTGCAGAGTAAGTCCACATCAGGGTCAAAGGCCAGGGGGCTGGGGGAATGGGAAGGGGAAGAAAAATAAACCGAGGCCAGCATGAGTGTGTTTGTGGTAATGCTCGTAGGTTGACTCTCCCAGGAAAAGGGGAATTTCACTGCTGTGTTCTGCCTTCTCTCGAGCCTCCGCCTTTAAGCCACTCTCATCCAAGGAAAGACATCAGGCGTGGGTTTTGCCATATCCATGTCCCTGAAAAGTATTTTTTTCATACTACTTAAAGTCCCAGGTTCCCAGATAGGGTTCTCCTTGCAACTCCTGCTCTGTTATGAGATGGCTACACTGTGGGTTTGTGTAAGAAGTGTGCTATTTGTGGGGCAGAGCCAAGAACCCTGGGCTCTAAGTCTATGCATCCATCTGATACAGGTATAGAAACCAGAGAGATAGTGAACAAAATGTCAGATTTATTATTGATAAAAGCAATTTAGAGAATGTGGCACAGACGTGCAGCCACAATGGACTTCCTATTATTTCACCCCTGGATTAGGTAAACTTACTTGCCTATTCATTGGCACCGCGTATAGTCTACTGCATGGCGAAGAGCAGACCAGAATGTACTCCTCTGTCAACAGACAGTCAAGAGAGAAAGGACAGAAAGAATCACATTGAGAATATTCATTTGTTTTCCCAAAGGCTCCAATCAGGGAAGTCACTGCTCCTCATGGGGTGGACTGTGTGAGGTGCAGCATAGAAGCTAGACGTGTTCCTTCTATATGTTTCCTTTCTGGAAAGTGGAGTGAAAATTCTCGCTGCACTCTGGACACAAGAGAAGCAGAGAATATGTGTTCCACTTAACAAGCAATAATGAAAGCTAAATTAATTGGGTGTTTCCAATGTGCCAGGCTCTGCACTAAGTACTTTTTATTTACTAGCTCTTTTGATTCTCAGAATAGCCCTAAGCAGAATCTATCCATAATTTGCAGATGAGGAAACTGAGGCTCAGAGAAGTGAAGTTACTTGGTTCAAATCACCCAGCTAGACAGTATTGAGGCAGAGATTTGAAGCCAAGTCTACTGCTTCCCTGCCCAAAGGTCTTCAGACCCCTCTGGCTCTGCTATGATGGGCTTTGAGTTTTCTTTCTTGTTTGCTTCTCAGCTTGCACTGGTTTCCGCCTCCGACCTGTGGCTGGCCTGCTTTCCTCTCGGGATTTCTTGGGTGGCCTAGCCTTCCGAGTCTTCCACTGCACCCAGTACATCAGACATGGGTCCAAGCCCATGTATACACCTGAACCGTGAGTATTGTCCTCCTGCTGCCAGTTGCCAGCCACAGTGAGTGTCATCTCTCCCTGCTCCAGGAACAAGGTTTGGGTTCACTGTGGCCGATCCACAAGACAAAGGATTTTCTCTGTCCAAATAGATCACACTGATTGGAAATTTGGGAATCTTGTGAATCAAAGATTCAGATCTCTGGGCTGGCCTGGTGGCATAGTGGTTAAGTTTACTTGCTCTGCTTTGGCAGCCCAGGGTTCACAGGTTTGGATCCTGTGTGTGGACCTACAGACCACTCATCAAGCCATGCTGTAGAGGCTTCCCACATACAAAATAGAGGACGATTGGCACAGATGTTAGCTCAGTGACAATCAAGCAAAAAGAGGAAGATTGGCAACAGATGTTAGCTCAGGGCCAATTTTCTTCACCAAAAAAAAAAAAGGGGGGGATTCAGATCTCTCTTGATGGTGGAAATAAGAGGTCACATTCAAGTTCTAAAAGAACTGTAGGAGTCAGAGCTATGAAGTTCCAAATGGAAACAGGAACAAGTGGCAGCAAGCTATCTCAACACCTCGTGAATATGTATCTAGATGATTCTCATCTTTCTATGCCTAGATCATGTCTTGGCTGGAGGTAGAGAATGACTGGCCACTATACTTCTTCTTTTGCATTTAGCCATCTTCTCAGGCAAATAGAACTTATGAAATTTATACAAAAAAGTCAGTAGGAGATCCAAAATGATTTTTCCCTGTTCACAAAGTTCATTACTACAAATCTGCAAAGACTGTTCGTAATAGACCTGGCACAAAAAGTGTTAAATAAATGTAAATTTTGTTCTCTGACTGACTGCTGTCCCCCTCCAGAATAAGAGAGGAGTGGCACTATTTTTTAAATTTTAGTTTTATTTCCCATGGGGAGTAACTGAGCACATTGTACCTACCCAGGACGTCAATACCACGGTGAAGATTTGGGATGGGAATTGTTCGTGACACACAGCTCATTCAGGTGTATGGGAGGAGCCCATAGGAGTATTGGCTCTTCTGTTCTGTGCCCCATGGGCATACACCTCAGACTCCCTGGCTGCTGTTCCATGCCCTACTCCTTACTCTTCTTTCCGCTTCTCTTTGGTCTCTTGTACCTTACCTCATCTGACCCCAAGCTTTGCACACCACTTATGCTTGAGAGTGAGGTCATAAGACTGAATGAGTTACTTCCTTTCTTTTTGCCCATTCCTCCTATAGAAAGACCGAGTCTGGCTTGGTTTATGACCCTCCTCCCCTCCAGTGTCTATACGTTCTGTCTTTCAGTGACATCTGCCATGAGCTGTTGGGACACGTGCCCTTGTTTTCAGATCGCAGCTTTGCCCAGTTTTCCCAGGTGAGAAACAGATCTCTTCAGCCTCCTAGTTACAGAGTTGAGACCTGGATTGCTCAAATGAATTGAACCCATTGAGGGGCCCTCATGTTCTCTGCAAGATTCAGTTCTATGATCCCACCTGAGATGGGTGGTTTGGTCCCCTGGAGATGACTAAATACCCATTCCAGGGACCACAGCATGGGATTGGTGAATTACTCATCCTCTGAATTATACTGTTAAATTCACTAATTTCACTTGCCCTTCCAGGTGTAGTTTAAGAGCTTTTCATCTGTGGAAACGTCCCTGATCCCCGTGCAGAAGTAACCTTGCCTTCTCCCAAGTTCTCCTAGCACATTTTCCATCCTCTTTAGGGCCTTGCCACTTCCTACCTTGTCAGGCAGTCACTTTTGTATATGCTTTAATTAAGTAATATCATATTTGCCAAATATCCAATGTCAATAGCTTGACTCATAGTTGGAAAAAAATAATGAGCCAGGTGTCTTGTCACCAAGATCAAAGCAGTAAGCTAGACCTTGATTCATCTATCATAACAATGAGGAGACTCAAAAAATGCTTTTTGGATGAGTGAAAGAATCCTGCTAATTCTCTTGAGCACTGAGAGGCAGCTTAGAACCCTGGTTGGGTAGCTGGCAACATCAGAGAGTTGAATGATGCACCCATAAGCCCCACCCTGCCATCAACCAGCTGTGTGGCTTGGGGTAGGTTGCCGGACCACCCATCTGATGCACAGATGTGAATCAGTACAAAGTCCTCCCTGCCTTTCCTCTTCCTCACAAGGAAAAATGACAATCAAATAGAATGATCCATGAGCAAATACTGGGCCAACTATGAATTTCAGAGTAATGGGATTGTGTGTGAATTTTACAAGCATTTTCCCTCAACTGGAAGAAATAAATATTGCCTCTGTTGGTTGAAGAGGCTACCGCTTAATATCTGAAACAAACAAAGAAAAAGCTGGATGAACTGCTTCCTATATAAGGGAGAACAGTACTTGTAAGATACAGCCTTTCCAAATAAAGAAAACTCGTGCTTTTATGTGGGGTTTTGGGGACTGTGATGTCCAGAGATTGTTGGACTTTTAGAAGTGGGTGTGTTCAAGGATTAGTTGAACTTTAACTGTGAAAGCGTCACCACTGGACTGAGGCTATTGGTGACCAGGTGACTTTCATAAGCGTGGTTCCTGCTACCAAGGTGTTGTTGATTGCTTGGGAAAGCTTTAAAACTGGGATATGTACTATGGCCAAAGAAAAATCAGTTTTTTCCTTGGAGAATAAAAGTTTTTTGTTCTCACCACCAGAAGCTATTCTGCCCAGTCAGAGGCTAAGTGGCAATCCTCTTTAAGCTATTTCCATCTTGGGGAGCCCCACAGAGGAGTGGACAATTACCTGAGTCAACGGACAGAAGCTACTGGGCCATCAGTGTCACATGAGTCCAACTTTGACCTGGCCAGTGCCAAGGCAGGGCATCATTTTGAAAGTTCCCTGAACACATTCTTTTTTGATCTAAAAGCAAGACTTGCTTTCCACTAGAGTGCAAGATGGGATGGGGATGAAGCACAGGGAAATCTTGAGACCTCTTGTTTTAGGCAAGCTCTGCCTACATGACTATGATGGCTTGGTGTCTATGAGAACAGAGCATCATTTCAATCATAGATTTATGAATGGCTTCTGTTAGACTATGGCATGTCTGGACGTTGACTTCTTTCCCTATCACATGCGGACAACCAATCTTTCAGAAAATTCCATGTATTTTACCTTCAAAATTTGTGTAGAATCTGTCCATTGCCCATCATGTCCACGGCAACCAACCTGGCCTCAGTCACTATCGTTTCTCAGCCCGGTTACTGCAGTGGCCTACTAACTGGCCTCCCTGCCTCTACCCTCGACGCCCATGATCTGTTCTCACTCAGCAGCCAGAGTAAAATCTTTGATGACATAAACCAGATCTTGCCACGTCTCTGCTTAAAACCTGCAATGGCTCCTCATTTCACTGAAAGGAAAATCCGAAGCCTTAAAATAGCCAAAAACGTCCTCCATGATCGGGCTCTAGATCCCTCTTTGATATCACCTGCCCCCGCTCTTACTCTGCCATAACTACACTGATCCCTCTCTGTTCCTTGAACCAACCAGTATTTCCCCTCCTTAGAGAGTTTTCCACTGGCTGTCCACTTGGCCTGTACACTGCTCTTCACCAAGATGTCAACAGAGCCAACAACCTCACTTGTGTCAAGTCTTTGCTCAGATATCACCTTCCCAATGATGCTTACCCTGGAACCCTATTTAAAATTGCAGCCTCCCTCTGCTCTCCTGACATTCTCAATCCCCCTTGTCCCATTCTTCTTTTGTTTCTTCTTTCTAAAGAACCTATCACCTTCTAACATACCTACATATGTATACTTATTATGTATTGTCTGTCTCCACCCACTTAAATGTAAACACCATGAGATCAAGGATATTTATTGACTGTGTACACTGCCAACCACATAAAAGGCACTCAATAAATAAATAAATATTTTTGCAATAAATGAATGCATATAATAGGGAAGACAAATACGTACATATACACACACGTACACACACACACACACTCATACTCTGTCTGATTCATGCCAGGCTGAAGCAAATGGTGTAACAGAGGCAAGGAGACCCCTAGAGGACTTCTGCAGTTGCAGCTGTGATGATAAGTGGTCTGTGACATTTCAGACTCTCCAAGTATCTATATACCTGTGCTGATGTCAAGTACTTCTCTGCAGTTCTCCGGTGGTGTCTTCGGGGTACATGATTAAGACTCACATAGTGCTCCAGGAATGTTCCACTTGAGCTGTGGAAGAATAACCACTGAGCTGGAGTCAAGAGATGAAGCTTTTAGACACGACCTATTATGTGGCCTTGAGCAGGTCATCTCCCTTCTCTGTGCCTCACTTTTCTCATTTGTAAAATAAATACAAAGAACCAAGTGTTGAGAAAAGGTTTCTCCTGATCTATATGTCTGTGATTCTATGATATGTGGTCAGGTAAGACTTGACAGAACAATCAGGGTCTTTCTGGGCCCTTCGGAAGGCATCTGGTCACCCATCACTTTCCTGTGGTCAAGTACCAGGCTGGGACTGAGGATATAGTTTGAAGGGCAGACCCCAGCCATACCAGTGACTTTGTTTCCCCACAATTACAGGAAATTGGCCTTGCCTCTCTGGGGGCCCCTGACGAGTACATTGAGAAACTCGCCACGGTAAGTCCCCTCTCTCCCTGGTGGATGGTGGGAGTGCCTCAGGTCTTTGAAACTTTGCTCCTCTCCTGAAAACCAGGTCATTTGGGAAACGAAAATCAGGATGCACTGGGTTACACTGGCACAAGTGAAATTTCACATTTTGACTTCTCCTTAACAGTTTGATTTTGCAATCAGCTGCATGCAGATGTTTACATGTGACTTTAAGCAGAGTGTCTTGAAAACACCAATAGGCTGTAATGATAGCCATTGAGAACCCTTAGGCATAAAATGTATGTGAGAAGTAGTCTGGATTCACTGCCTTGAAGAGGGAATATTTACTCTCTCCCTTTGTACTTGGAGCCAGAATTAGGATCTGTCTTTTCTCAGAACCAAGGTAGAAATAGGAGTGGGCTTTCCTCTTCTTACTAAACTCTTCCTCCTCCCCAGAGAATGTGATGGCACTCGTCCATTGAAAGATGGAAGCAGCAACTCTGCACACCAGGGGCTTATCTTTCCTATAGACTCCTTTCCAACTTGAGTACCGCATCCCCCACCAGCCTCTAAGCCACATTTTTATAATGTGCTCAGCCTGGAAGATAAAAAATAAAACTTTATAATGGAATTAGGGACCACAAAGGAATACAAATCTATCATTAGGATATATCAGTCTGGAAGTTTATGAGTTCAATTTATCAGAAGGCCAAAAATTCCCAGAAGGTTCTATCTCCCTGACCAGCTGCTCTGAGACCCGGAACGGTGGCTTTTGCTTCCCCATTTCCAAAAATGGATACAATAGTTTGTATTCTACCCATCTCGAAAGTATCATAAGAGTCTAAAGAGCTAACTTTGTGTGAACATGAGTTTTTTTAAATGCCAGATGCTATAGAGATGCAAGAAGCAGACTTAAAGAAGCTGCAGAGCTTGATAGAATGTCTCACTTGTAAGAAGATAATAAGCTTGGAACTCAGAGCATCATGTTACCTACTGTAAGAATGATAAAAGTACCCATTGCCAACCTAACTTCTCAAAAAAATCTTATTGTTGATATACTGGGCTGAGAACAGTCCTGGGGTTCTTGTGCCCTAGTCAGTAGGGTTATGTCAGAGTTCCAGGACAGTCTTCCCCAAGCCAGGCATCTAGGACTGGGAGCTGTTGAATATTTGGGGAGGATAAGTGCGGAGGTTGACAGGGGTAATTTAGAAACACCTCGAGTTTTAACATGGATGACAGGATGCCCTGTTATTGATTCTTTCACTACCCAGTCCCCTACTTCCCACTGCTAAGCCTGATGGGATTGCCTGGTAAGTCCAACCAACTTAGGACATCTCACTCTAGTGGATGCCACAGAGAGGAAGGGAAAAGTGGTATAAGAGTTCCTGTCATGGAGAGAGGAACCTGTTGGGGGTATCCTTTTGGGACTTCCTCAATAATCCCCCTCCACTGCTTCCCTTCACATCTTGCATTCAGCCAACTCTTGATTCAACAGGTGACTGGATAAGGTAAGACCTCGGACAGGACACAGAGAGGTAACCCCAGGTCATGCTGATTCAGAGAACAAACCTGCATAAACACCCACCTGGGCAATCCTTTCTTTGGCCCTGGGGGATCTGCTTCCCCTTCCTTGAGGTGTGCTCTCAACTTGACTTTCCATTCCAGATTTACTGGTTTACTGTCGAGTTCGGGCTCTGCAAACAAGGAGACTCCATAAAGGCATATGGTGCTGGGCTCCTATCATCCTTTGGTGAATTACAGGTAGGACCCTAACAGGAACCAAGGATGGATTTGAAAGTGATTGGTATAGGAGACCATTTTTTCTTCTCTTAGTGCTTTTTACACCTCATTTACATCCATTCTGAAATGCAACCTGAGGGCTCATCCTCAAGTAATTGGTACCTTAGCAGCTATGATTTGGTCACGACTGGGTATTAGAGGTAGAAATTGAACTGCAAGTATACAGGTCACCAGGGCAGAAGGATCTCCTGATCCCAAGGCTGAACGTGCATAAGGATGTATGCAAACACATGCCAAAAAAACGTGACTGGCTCCAACATCATCTGTTGATCACATTACTTGAAAATGGTTGCAGTGAATTACTCCTTTATGTCTTGACTGTGGGTTTTAGATAGGCTATGAAGGGTAGGATCTAGTACATGCACAATAATTTAGTTTACTGAATTTGGTGTGGAGGGAATCAAGGTGAGATGGGAGAAGGTGCAGCAGGGACCACTGACCCTAATTTAACTATGAAAACTTTCCACTTGGGGCCTGCAGTACTGCTTGTCTGACAAACCAAAGCTCCTCCCCCTGGATCTGGAGAAGACAGCTGTCCAGGAGTACACCATCACAGAGTTCCAGCCCCTGTATTACGTGGCTGAGAGTTTTAATGATGCCAAGGAGAAAGTGAGGTGAGATGGCGACCAAGGTGGGCCAGCAGCTCTTGGGACCTCTTGTCTTGGTCTGGTGCCACTGATCTGTGGGTGGTTGGCCAGAAGAGTGGACTCCAATGCCTACAGCAACAGTGGGCAGCAGATGGTTATCTCCCCAGCCTCCTCAGTCTCATCCCTTTCCACTCTTTGTTGGGAGATGTTCCCCAGCAGGACTTCATTTCACGGCTGATTGTCTGGACATACTGACCCCTGCAGACAACTCTGCCACCTGATCCTTGTTTATTGCAGCCACCAAGTCCAGGCCCTGAACTCTCTGATGTACAGAATGGCCACAGAAGTCCCTCCACCAAATCAGTCTTAGGAGTCTTCTAACCTGGTGCAGTCCCTTGTTCACTTTATTCTTCCAGACATCTGCATAACTCGCTCCCTCACCTCCTTCAAATCTGCACCCACATTTAACCTTCTCTGTGTGTCTTTCTCAAACCAACTTCTTTAAAATTGCTACCCAGTCCCACTCCCAGCACTCCTTACAGCCGTCTGTGATTTATCTTTCTCCTTAGAACTTACTAATGTCTGATATATTATATGATTTAAGCTCCACGAGGGTAGGGATTTTTGTCATTTCTGTTTCTTGCTCTTCCCCAGGCCCTAGAACAGCACTTGACACATAACGAGCACTTAATAAGTAATTGGTGAATGCACCAAATTCAGGAGCAGGTCAGCAAGAGGCTGACGAAGAGGTACCAGGACGCGGATACTCTCGGTCCTCTGAGCTGATGGCCCTGCCATTAACCTACTTGAGCAACTCTCCTCCCAGCAGGAGATGGGCAGGGCAGAGGGTCTACCTGAACGTGGCAACCCTGATACTCACCGATCGATCACCATTTCTTTGTTATATCTTAGCAGTAATGGATGATAGACATAAGGTGTATAGGCCTCTGGGATCCCATGAAGCTGGGCATGTCAACTTTCAATGCATTGAGCTTAGATAATGAAAGGTAAAATGCTGGCTACGAGTCTACTTGCTTTGGCCTAAGATGACTCCCTTTCTCTCCTGCTATCCAGGGCTTTCAAGTCCCTCCCCCCACTCTCTTCTAGTTCTCTCCTAAACCTCTGCCCCTTACTGGGATCCTAGCCTTCCTCTATCCCTAAAGACTCCACTCTGCCATTCCTAGCACCCCTTTAGGGTTATGTGGATTAGTGCGTTACAGCAACTGGGTAATAATAGCAAGTAAGATGCCCAGTACCCATTATGTGCGAAACATTGTTCTAAGTACTTTTCGTGTATTACTTCATTTAATCTTCAAATAAGACTCAAAGTTGCAGGTGGGGGTGCAGAATCATAGACACGGTAAGTAACTCACCCAGGGTCATACAGATGGTAAGTGGTGGCCCAGGGTTTGGACCCGGGCAGTTGGGCTCAGAGCCAGTACTTGTAACCGCCGTGTCACACTGGGATCACATGTGGGTGCTTCCTTCTGGAGACAACTCCACAACCCCAAAAGTGATCAGTCGCAGACCAGCAGGGGAGAGCTTGCCATGACCTGGGCCTCCCAGGCCTTTGAAATTCCACCTGCTCTGCCAGTGCCCATAGCCCAGAGGAGACACCCACACAGCCTCCATTCTGCTGAGAAGTGACTCACAGAGTCAAAGAGAATTCTAAAAAACAAAGTTAACAAAAAGGAAGGGATCTGGGCATCTCTGGGGTTCCCTCAGAGCACCTGGCTAAGAGAAACCAATGCCAACTATTTTCAGTTTCAAGATTCAAATTCTAGAAAGAAATAAGGCTGAGTTTGGTCATGTGCTCACTCTTTGGCTAGAGAAGGGCTGGGCCCTGAGACCGACTGCCCAACTGCAGTACATCCAGTAGGGGTACAGGCAGATTTTCCAAAGCAAGGATGAGGTGCACTATGAGAGGGAAGAGGTGCCGAGCGGGCCAGATCACAGATGCGCATTACATGCTTCACATCATCACCTGCGCTGAGAAGAAGAGGTGGAGAGATACACCTAACCACTTATTCTTCCCGAGTCCCCAGTGACTAATAAAAGATGAGAGCTCATGCTCTTGTAGGACTTACACTATGCTATAACAGCACTTGCTACAACCCTCTGAGCTACTCTTGCTCTTGTTCTATTTTATAGAGAAATAAGAAACTGTGGTGTAGAGGTGCCCTTGCCAGCGGCCAAAAGGCTATGACTGGCAGAGGCAGGATTTGAACCCAGGCAGTCTGGCTCTGGAGCATGGGTTTCCAGCCACAGTGCTATACTACTCTTGCCAAACTTGGAGAGAAACCGACTAGCCTCCCTTTTAATTCTCAGTATGGTGGCTTCTACTCCCACCAGAAGCCAACTTAGTACTATCATTTGTGATGTCTTTGCATTTGATAGGCCATTGGAAATATCTTGTTAATTATGTTGTTTGGTGTCCCTTATAAAGGCTCTCATGGTGCATCCCTCCCAGACCAGGAGTCATGCATCAGGAAGGCAGGGAAGTGAAGAGCACAGGTCATAATCAGACTACCTGGGTCCCTTCCCAGCTTCACAATTTACTGCCAGCATGGTCCTGGTAGTCATTTAGCCTCCCAGAGCCTCAGTTTCCTCATCTGTAGAGGGAGGATAGTAATAGTATCTTCCTCCTAAGGTTTTTATGAAGATTAAATTAGGAATGATAGTTGTAAAGACTATACAACAGTTAGAACTTAACATAGTTCTTGGTACATAGGAGGCACTCAATCCGTGATAAATTTCACCAAGAACATAGTGTTTTCTTCAACTCTCGACAGCTGTGTTTCCTTCTTTGCATTGATTGTCAGGCATCTCAGAGCTTATTTTTTTCTATAGCATTCTTTGCATAGATTTTACTTACTCTTTTGGTTTTATATAATGATAAGAATTTTGGCCTTATTGTATTCTACGCTTCTATTGTAGGCTACCTCTGTCTTGTTGGAGATAGATGGCTAAATAAATATGCACATATATGTGTTTGTGTATACGCATAGACACACACACAGCACACAAAGGCTGCCTAAGAGGACCTCATTAAAACACCACTGCACTTCCCAGCCTGGTTTCCGAAGCCTCTGTTCTAGTGAGGTTTCACCGCTACTAATAGCCAAGTGAAATGCCACAGAGAAGTCTTTTAAAATTATCTTTCCCCAAATGATGCCCTTCCCTGAAGTCTGTGATTTTGGTTTCAGGAATTTTGCTGCGACAATCCCTCGGCCCTTCTCAGTTCGTTATGACCCATACACTCAAAGGATTGAGGTCTTGGACAATACCCAGCAACTTAAGATTTTGGCTGACTCCATCAACAGTAAGTAACTTATACCCTAGGAGGCCACTCTCTTTCCCAGAAATAGAGGATTGTGTTTTCTCATCTTCTTCCTATAGGGACAATAAGAAATTTATTAAATATTGAACTAAGGAGAAAAGCATCTCCAGTAAGCCACTGGTTTATTGAGGGAAAGAACCTTGGCAGAAAGACCAGATTGCCTTTGAGTGTCCTTTCTTCTTTGACCTTCCTAGATTCCACCCCACCTCTTACCACCATGCCACCTTCAATATTGGGGGAGGGGTCCCCACACCAACAAGCAATTCTCAGGACACCAGCTGGGTGTCCTACAATTCAACTCAATTCTGACACTATCTACTCAGAGATGGCATCAGATTCCACAGGTTAAGGGTTCAGTCCTACAAGACAGCCCCCCTTCAAATTCAGACACCAGATGCAAGCCCAGGTTGTTACCTGTGCTTCTGACTGACCAGCTGTAGATTGGAGGTTCCCAGGACCTCCTCCTTGGACTTCTAACTCCAGTTGCAAGTCCAGGTTGTTACCTGTACTTCTGACTGACTGCTTGTAAATTAGAGGTTCCACGAGCCCCTCCTCAGATTCAATTCATTTGCTAGAGTGGCTCACAGAACTCAGAGAAACATTTTACTTACTAAGATACTGGTTTATTATAAAAAAGATATAAATCGGAACAGCCAGATGGAAGAGATGCATAGGGCAAGGCATAGGGAAAGGATGGGAGCTTCTGTGCCCTCCCCAGGTGCACCACTCTCCCAGCACCTCCACGTGTTCACCAACTCAGAAACTCTCTGGACCCAGGACTGGGTTTTATGGAGACTTTGTTACATAGGCATGATTGATTAACTCTTTGGTCGTTGGTGATTAATTCAACCTCCAGCCCAACCCTCTAATCATATGGTTCTTTCCACTGCAACCAGCCCCATCCTTCTGTGCTTTCCAGACGTGGCCTCATTAACATAGCAAAAGACACTTTTATCACCCTCATCACTTGGGAAATTCCAAGGGTTCTAGGAGCTCTGAGCCAGAAACAGAGATGAAGACCAAATATATATTTCTTATTATAAATCACAATATCGCATCACCTTTCCACCTGGCTTGTCACTGCCATGTTCCTCTTTCTCCTTTGCCTCTATACTCTTTTTCCTCTAAGTGTCTAACGGATATTGCTTTGCCTGGAATCTCAGCTCCGAGGTGACAGGCTCTGTTTACTTTATCAGACTTCAGCTCATCTGTTTGCCTTCCAGTCTTCCTAGACAATGAGGATATTATAATAGTTGCTTTTAAAAAAATCTCAGGGGTCCTTTGTCATCACCTGATTCTCTCTCTAGACCTTCAGACTCCCCTCTAGTAACACTGACTAACTCTTAGTTCCCATGCTCTCTCCTGGCTGCGGCCTTCGCTCATGCAGTTCTTTTTGTTCAAAATACTCTCCTTCTCATTCCCGTTTAGAGGTCCCAAACCCCGGTTCATCTTTTAAGTCTTTCATGGATATCTCTTCTTTAGGAAGCCTGGTGTAGGTATCCCTCCTATGTCTTGGCATTCCCACGGATCTCTCTCTCAGAATGCTTATCGTTATATTGTTTTGTAATTGTTTACTTTGTCTCTCCAAACAAAACCTGGACAGAGGGTCATGTCAGGTTCACTGTCAAATCCCCAGCATCCAGCCTTATTCCTAAAAATTGTGTTAGGTACTCAAGAACTATTGAATAAATGGACAAAACCACCAAAGAAATGAGCCCAAAGGGAGAAATTCTAGGTGTCAGGGGAAGGGCCTTCTACCTTAAGTAATGCTAATGGAGACTAAAAGGGCAAGTGGGCTTGAAAGTATCCCTCTAATACCCCTCTGATATCGCCTGAGGTCACTTCCAATATGTAGAGCTGGCCCTAGCCATTATAATCCTTCCCCATTAATGATGGCCACTTTCCCCGTTAATGGTCCCCCATTTTGAAAAAGCCCAAGGCTGATTCACCCCCATAGACTCTGTCTTGGATACTCAGCTGGAGTAAATCTGTTCACCAGAGGCCAGCCAAGCGCTCCAGAGTCTGAGATATAAGACAGGGATCAGGCCTTAGCTATTTTCTCTGAAAAGGCAAAAATAACTCCATAGGCTATTGTTTTTAAGAGAATTTTTAAAATCACATAATAACAAATTTAGAAACTGAAGCATCCTTAGAGCCATATGACCTTACTTAAGCCCCCATCACCTTGTTACACTTCTGTTCCCTCAGGATCTGGGAAGGAGGGAGGCTTGTCCATCTCCAAGGCCCCTTCCACTTCTGTGAAGAGTCTGTGTCCCTGTGGCCCATTGGCATGTGAAAACATGACATGAATCGGAGTGGCTCCATTGTACCTTAGTCTAGTGGTCTAACAATCTAGTCTGAGTTATCTGCTTAGACTGTGCATTCTCAAACCTAGTGTGTATCAGAACCAATTGGAGAGCTAGTTAAAAATTAATAGTCTTGAATCATAGCTCAGACTAAATTTACTAAATTTGTGGTAAGGCTTAGGGGTTTGTATTTGTACTAAGCCCCCAGGTGATTCTGACGCAGGAGGTTTGTGTGAACCACGCTTTTAGGTTCAACGGCTTAGCTCCTTGCAAATACCTATCGATGGGCATGTAAAAAAGAAACAGAACAACTAGTGATTTCCCTGGGGAGAAACCTGTTACTTACTCCCCTGAGAAACAGTGTAAGGAAAGAGGAAGCTAATTACATTAAATCTGTAAGCCCCTATGACATAACTGCCCAAATACTGTCATTGTAGCTAAGCTGTAAGCTCCTTGAGGGTTGGGGTGGCATCTGGCTTATCCATGGATGCCAATGATCCCCTAGGGCTTTGCACATTGTGGACACTTGAAGGATGTTTGTTCAAGATGTGAGTGGCTCATTTATTTTTCTTTGCAGGTGAAGTTGGAATCCTTTGCAGTGCCCTCCAGAAAATAAAGTGAACCATGGACAGAATCTGATCTGAAAACTGAGAATCTGTTGATGGAAATCCAATTACTTCTTTCATTACATCTAGAAAAGTCTGAAAAATCTTAATTTGATATGATAGCCTTAAATCCTTTTTGGCACAACATGGAGAATCAACAAAAAAATCAAAATAATCTGAAATGACAGCATATTAATGCATGCCCAAAAGCATAACGGTGTATCTTTTGGGGTCATCTTTGATTTAGAGATAGTAATCCTATACTCTCAATTGAGTTGAAATCAATAATCTGTCACATTTCATCAAAGTTAATTAAAATTTGTGACCTGCTTCATTCAAGCTTTATATAGGCTTTTGTTATTTGCCATAGAGAATTCCTAAAGGAGGATATATTGCTCAATGTAAAACACAAGACTGTCATTAGAATTGGGTTTTTGGACTTAAATCTTATCCTACAAAGGTCATTTTCTGTTTCAGTGAATTATGATTCTAATTACTGATTTGTTCTTTTGCCTACATGGGTTTCCTTTAATTCAGGAGTCCATTAAAATAGTTATAAACATTAAAGTCATAGCATAATATCAAAACATTTCTGTATATTTTATTGTAATCATAAATGCTGTTGTGGAAGGTGATACACCTCCCTACCTGACTCCATAAATTCTAGTATCATTTTCTGATGAATCATCAAGCTTGTTTTGGGAGACATTTTGAAGACAGTTATGACGCAATAGATGTTAACTAAAGGCGTGGCTGGTAAATATTCATGGGAATACATTATTAAATAGCAAATCCTCAACAAAAGTGAGAATTTTAATTGTATTAAAAAGCTTTAGTGGTAACAAAATTTTGCAGTTTCAAATTTTCCTTGGAATGAAATATCCTTCTTGTTGCCTTAGAAATACATTAGCTGGATGATCTTGTGACATAAAAGAGTGACCAGTCTCAAATTTCCAACCCAGTGCTGGGGCTCATTATGATAATCTAAGTAGTGTCTGAATAGTCAACAGGCTTTGACTTTTGTTGGTTGTGCATTTTACATGAACAGATGAATATCTGAGAAACAGTGGGGGGAATAACAATGTCTTTAAAGCTGTGCTTTGAAAATCTCACACCACTTTAACATTTTATTTTAGAAATAGTTATATCTTAAAGGATTTGCTTAGTATTTCTTCAAGTGTGATTCTCAGACCAGTTGTATTATTATCAACAGTAAATCCTAGGCACCACCCCAGCTCTACCTGACTAGAATACCTGGGGATGGGGCACAGAGGTCTGCATTTTTAAGTACTCCAGGTGATTTTTTTTTAATGCTCAGCCAAATCTATTGGGTACATTAAGTTTGAGAAAACCTGACTTCTGGTGGTCAGTAGTTATGCCACTTGCCAATTATGTCACCTTGGATAAGTCACTTCCCCTCTTTGCACCCTGGTTTTATTCTAACAAAGAGGGAGTTAAATTGGATGAATGAAAGTTCCTTCCATCCTTGAAATACGATTCAAATGCTAATGTGTCTTTAAACAGCTGTCCATAATCCGCTACTAGTGTGTAATAATACTCGCCTAATTATGCCAGCTGGGCGGAAAGAACAATTTGGTCTGAATGTGTCTGAGGTTTTGTTGCTTTGAAGTTGAGGTTTTCAAGTCTGTATCTATTTTGTCATGCCTTTGTAGAACCCATTGACAAGCACTGATTCTAAAAGTAGAAATGGACTTTTTCTCCCGTGTTCTAGAGCCCAAACACTCTCCAATGCGACTATTTTGATAAATGTTTCTTTACTTTACATTAAATTTAAATTAGAGAATTTCTTGACTTTGGAATGGAAATATTATATAGTATTTTAGGCTGGGTATTTTATTTTATAGTGATTTTTAGTTCTACTGAAGATAAATTATCAGTGTATTTAAAGTCAAAGCTTAGGTTTAGATTGTAATTTTGGCTGCAAGAAATTACATACTGACTGGAAGATAATTGAATTTTTAGTAATGTGCTACTCAATACTTAGCTCTTTTTATATGAATATAAAAGCCCAGCCTACAACAATGGGACTCAATACATTTCCATATGTTAGTATTATTATCTGTTTAATATCTAGTAAGTGAGCAGCTTTTTAGAAATAGGAGTAATGTTTTACTGACAGTTAATCCTGCTGTATCCAAACAGAAGAAATATATGTAAGAACATTACAAATATGTAGTATTAGTGTTTAGTATATTTCTGAAAGGAGAAATCTAAATTTTAATTTCAGATTTCTAAGTCATGTAATTTAGTTTTGTTTCAAAGAATCTACCACTAAAATGTCAGCTTCATATAAACAAAAACCTTGACTGTTTTCTTCACCTCTGAAAACCTTACTTAGCACATAGTAGGTACTCAATAATTTTTTTAAAAATTTTGACTGGAATCACAGAGAGTGTAGTGAAGATTATATCTCACAAATAAACTATTTTGCAAGAAAAAGTTAACAACTGTATTTGCAACTTTCCCTCTTAAAAGCTGTTGAAAATTTTGCATCTTAGTCTAAGTTATGATTTTTTAAAAGAAAGATATTCCCCTTTAACCGAATTTAGACTAGATTATGACTAGGTAGTTTGTATTTACACTGGTTCAACAATAACTGACATATGGAAGTGCTTAATAAATGCTTGTTAATTAATAAAAGAAACAAAATTGCATCAATGAAACTTCTCGGTTCTCTATAGTGGAGCTGAAATGATCAGAAAGCAATGAGTGACTTGTCTAACAATTGCAAAAAATCACAGAGGAGACAAAATAAGAAAGCCTATAAAAATGGACTTTGCAAAGGAAAGGGGGAAAAAAGTGATCAAAGCTTCCTCTTTACAGTGGAGTGTGCACCTACACAGACACACACACACACACACACACACACACACACGATCACTGCCTTTTAATAACTTGCCTGTGCAGTTTCAGAAACTATAAACAGTAGTAGATTTGATATGTGCTGGAAATGGCTCTAATAGCTTCTGTACTGTGAATTTTCTCCGTGTTTATAATCTTACATTCAACTCCACTAGCTTCAAGGCACAGTTTACCTTCTCATCTGTAGTAAGCATAATTCCTTTAGAGAATAGGCTCAGAGTGATAAACAATTACAGAGAAGATTGATTCTAGCTCCCCAGTGCATGTATACAACTCTCCTCTATAGCATTATTCATAACTCTTTAATAATAATTGTTTTGTATATTTCTTGCACATTGTTTTTTTAGGACAACAATCTATAAACAATTGAACATTCAAGAAAAAAAGAAAGACAAGCAGACATGCCTCTCTGAGAGACAGATGTGTTAAGTCTCCAAGAAGAAGCTGTTACTGCAGGAAACATAACACCTGCTTATTTCCCAATTTGCCTAAATGGATTAAAAAAGATGAATGACAATTAGCTTGAAATGCAGTCCTTATTTTTTCTCAGATCATTCTTATGAGACGGGTGATGCCCAAAGAAAGTAAGTGGATCTTCACTGAGGTTATTAAAATCACTTCATACTTTGGATGTGTATGGTTTACTCTTCCTAGAAGTAAATTAAAGATTATCAATTTAAAAAGAAATAAACTTAGTACTCCCTGAAATCTCTTTCTTCCTAAAGCTTCTCAAAGAAATATCGGCTGCATCCCATCCTTTTCTGCAATCACCTTGCAAAAGGAGACGGTGGTGGCAAAGGGCAGATTTCTATTATTCCTTGTGAGTGATCAGGCAGAGTGGAGCTTGGACTTAGAAAGGAGTGATTAGAACTGCATCTTACTTTGTGTCTTTGAGTTTCTCCTTTATGTCTCTCTTTTCAAAAGTGTGGCCCTTGGGTTTCTTGGAAAAGTCAGTCATCATCTCTCTCTCTCTCTCTCTCTCTCTCTCACACACACACACACACACACACACACACACACGCAACATTCCTTTGACTTCCAAGGAGCCACAAGATGAGTTTGGGCTCAGTTGAGGACTCCGCCAGTGAAGGCACAGAGCGGCCGGCTGTTCCCCTGAGCGTTTACCCACTGTTTGTGGGAGGATACATTTTAAAACTTTTCCTTAGAAGCTCTCCATCCCTTGGCACCACTCAGAAGTAAAGAATCAACCTGGAACAGCAGCATTATATGCAAAGGGTAACTGTTGGCCTAGGAAGATTTTAGAGGTCCTCCAGTGTCTGAATACTCCTACCCGCCACCAACCCTGAATCTGTGGAGCCCAATGAGCTCCGTTTCCTTGGCCTAACGAAAAAAATCAAATTTAGGAATGGGGAAGGAGGAAGCAGAACCTTTCCCAAACTTCCATTCCCAGAATGTCCTTGGAAAAGCCAGGGAGATAAAAGTCTCCTTTGCAGAGTCATTCGTGGGAAAAAATTTGCTTCCTGGCACAGAGGGCAGTCTGGAATTACAAAATAGCGGTTTTATGAGGGCGAACTCTACCGTAAGACAGTGTACCTGAGGCTGGAGAGGAGGGAGACAAGAGGAGAGTATTCACGCTTCCCACAGCCAAGTTTCTCAGCACCGCGGACAGCACTCACGCCCCACACGTGTATGGCGGGCGGGAGAGGAAGAAGGTGACAAAGCCCCCAAACCTATCCTTTTATAGAACAGAAGACAGGAGAGGGTAAGGGTCGAGAAAGAAGTTAGGGCAAAGACCAGGAAACACGATGCTGACCATTGTCTTGTTCATTGCAGACTTTAAATGAATTTTTGTTGGGTAAAGGAAAGACAGAATGGACAAGTGTGACATTAATCCCCTTGGTGACAAAGTGCAGCTTTTTCCAGTTTATACAGAGGAAAGCCAAGTACCGTATTTTCTTTAGCAATGCTCTCCCACGTGGTAGTATTTGAGACCGGGGAAGATATAGCATCTCTCAGTAGCACTGCTCTGGCGATCCTGATTCAAAGGCCAGTATTTCCATCAAGCTGAACATACTTGGACAGACTTTTAATCTTCCTGAGCCTCAGTTTCCTTCTCTGTAAAATGGGGAAGACTCATTACTACCTCATAAGATTGTCACACAGATCAAATAACATATTGGGTGTAGAGAAGCCTGTCAACCACTTTAAGTAGCATCTAGCAATTGTAAATGTTTATAATTCTGATATAAAGCACAAATGAGCTCCCATAAGAATTGGTTGTTATTATTCTGGTCATCTTGGTCCAGCAACATGATCCCAGTTGATCCCTCTTGCCGAAAGGATAGACAGTTGTGGGGATGCCCTACATAAAGACCCTCTGGCTTCCATTTGAGAAAAGAGTTTAGCCAATGCAGAATATAAACCTTTCAACACAGTTCAAATCTATATATACATATAAATTAATGTGAGCAATAAAATAATGAAATTTATATCAACTTGAAGCTACAACTGTACCTTAAAAAAGACAACTTTGGAGATTGAAATAAAGATGTGCTATTTGAAGCTAAAAGCAATAGACTTTCACTCTCCATTCCCATTTCTAACTATCACACATCAGTTTGCATTTTCCTTCTCTTTCTGGAGCTGTAACATCACCAGTACAGTTTTAAGTCATAATCTTCAAAAACCCAGCACTCACTCTGCTGCTGAGGACACTTGTTTCAGCTGGGAATATCATGTTGTGCTCATTTTATGAAATGATTAACATAAACAAAATTGTTTTAAAAATCTATCATTCTCCAGATGTACTGTTTTACTGAGAAACCAACACAAGAAAACATGGCTCTACTTTGCTGCCCAATTTTAAGGTCGCCTTGGGAAGTGAGAGTTGGGAGGCTTTTTGTCTTTCCAGGGGCAAGAAGTAGAGACTAATTTTTAAGATAAAGGTCGTTGGTACCACGGTCGAGCCATTTTCCCCTCTGAGCACTTAACTCCAGAGCCGATCCTAGGAAAAGCCAACGTAGTGGGCCAAATGGAGTTAATTCTTGTAAAATAAGGTAGGACAAACTGATCCCTCAAATACGCAGATGTGATGAGAAAGAATCCTGTTCCTCTAAGAGTGTTGCTCCATCCCCACAAATTAAAGGATTGTAGAATAAATATCACCCAAATCTGCCATTAGCTCCATAGTTTGACAGGGGGAAGATAGAATCAATTAAATTACAATGATTAAAAGTGCAACTTATTGAACTTTTCAGGTTTAATTCAACAAATATTTATTTGGCCATCTACTTCCTGCTCAGCGCGAGACCAGGAGCATTAAAATGGTTACTGTGGGAGCCACACAGCAACGCCTCTGTCGTCTCTACCGCGGGGACTTGGTTTAGCAGATCTATGTTTCTCCCTAGGCAGCATCCCATTCCTCGACTTCCTTTTCTCTTCCCTCTCCTGGAGCTCTCAGAACTAAAAGAGAGAGCCTTCCATTTCTCAGTCCTGGCTCAGAATCAGCTCAGATGGAACCGCAAACACAAGCTCCATTTTAAGAGGTTCAAACCTCACCGTTCCAAAGATCCAGTTTACATTTGAAGAAACTAAAGTTCCATCCCTTCGACAGACAAGCCAGGGCAGTGGGTTTTAAGCTAATCCCATACTCAGCCTGCCCTGGAACTACCAGAGCCAGCCTGGCGACTTGGAGATCAGGAGCAAAACTGGAAATGATCACGTGGCTATGCACCCCTCACCTTGCGCCGTTTCCGCCTAGATCAGGAGGTGGGGCAGGGGAGGGAGGGAGTCGGAGGAGGAATAGATTCCGGGAGAGAGAAGGATGAAAGTGAGGGAGGCATCAAAATAGTTACAGTTTTTTGAGTCCAAAAGGGAAGATGGCACTGAGGAGGAACATGAAAAGAAACTTTCAGATTCGCCCAGGTAATGACACGCTCAGGATGGTGCGGAAACGCAGCTCTCAGACCTTGCCTGCGAACCAGTTCATTAAAACAAATTGCTTCTCCACAGCCCCAGACAGATTCCATCATGAACTTTGGCAGAAGAAGGGCGGGCTGCTCTTGACCTTAGATACCCACCCGTTGACGTCGGCCAGACCACGGACAGCTCCCGCCCCACAGCTCTTCTGCCCTCCAAGCGCTGGGCAGTCTCCAGTTCCAACCGGCAGGACGAGGAGGTGGCTGCTCAGATCAGCCTCCTCTTGCTCTGCTCCCTCCCCAGTCACCCCTCGGGTGTCTTCTGGCAGCCTGGAGTCCGGCCTTGAGCTAGGTGTCCCACGAGGTGTCAGAGACAGAACCAAGAAAGGGGCGCCCAATGAAGACCTAGGTCAGCAGCCGCTGGGAGCTCAGCTTCAGCGCCCAAGAGGCAGCACCAGGGAGATGACAGCGGGGAGAAGGCGGCCGCGGCCCCCAAGAGACGACAGGGCGGATGTGGCTTTACTTTTCTCCCTGAGGGAGGCTGGCTTGTTAAAGACAGCCCAAGTTGTCAGGTACTGCTTCGCTTGGGGTCCGTGTTTGCTTCTGAGTGAGGGAAAGGTGAAAGAGTCTTGTCAGAAGCCTCTCTGCACATTGGAGGTGAGATTTCCCAAGGCGACAAGCTCAGTCACCCTCCGCTTTCCCCTCCACATCCCATCTTCAGTGCCTCCTAACCCAGATCTTTGGGGGGAGGGGTTGGCCAGATGTGGAATTCCCTCACCCATAGTCATCCTTCTCAGTGTCCCCATTTTGCCAACCACTGGGTCGTCTCCACACTCCCCTCCTCCCCTATTACCAGATTTGCCAATCCCCAGGTCCTGTGGAAAGAGCTGAGAGGAAGGTTGGGCTACCAGGGTCCAGCTGGGGTTGAGGTCTAGGGGTTCTTGCCTTTTGTTGGAAGGTGGAGAGGGAATGTGAGATCCTTCTGCTTCAGATTGGTCTTCTCTGCTGGCTTTCCTTCTAAGTATGGAGGAAGAGCTTAAGAGCAAGAAGTCTTCCTGCTCCTCCAAGACTGAAGAAGCTTTTCACAGGTAGAGCCTTTGTTCAAGGAGCTTGACATTTCTTTGTGTATGTATGGTTGGTTGGTAGGGGAAGACGGGGGGGGCATATTTCAATTCAACTGAGCAACACCTTCTAAAGCTTTGGTGAACTCAAAAAGGACTCAGGGCTAGCCCAGGAGACAGTGATCAGGGTGGAAGACTGGACTTATGTGAAGGTGGGAGAGGGGGAGAGAAGATGGGAGAGGGAGGAGGTTTTCTCCCTGATTGGATATTAGAATGGGAATACGGACACGCTGTTGCCTTTAGGGATTTATAGTTTCAATCATTGCTACTGGTTGTGGGCACCTAAACCAGAATCAGGAACGGGAGAATTTGTGGAAGGGTGACTAGGAATCTGAAAACTAAATACTCATTTAGGCTTTACCTGCGTAGTTCAAAGGGGGGAAATCCAAACCAGCTGACACCTTCAGGCAAGTGCTAAATGCTCTAAAAAGACACTAATTGAAGACTGTAAAAAATTTATTAGCAAATATTTTGAAACCACCCAAATGTCCCTCAATGAGAGATTGTTTAGATGAATTATAATCTATATACTGAAATACTGTGCAGGAGCTAAAAACAAAATGAAGTAAATCTGTAAATATTGACTATCAAGGAAGTCTAGGAGGTATTGTTAAGTGAAGAAATATGATCATATTTTCATTTTTTAAGAGAAGCTGTTAAGGGTGTATAGTCTATAGGTGTATTTCTATGACACGGAGGAATAAAAAAGACTGGTAAGTACCAGAATGTTGACAGTGATTACTACTGCAGCTGAGATGGGAGTTGGAGACTGTTTTAAAGAGGAGAAAAATGATATGATTAAAGGTAATTTGAACTTAATTCAAATTAAGTTTGAACTGAAAAGCCTCTTGTTGTTTTTATTTTATTTCAATGATTTCTGTAATAAAAAAAAAGTACTACTAAAATCAGAAAAAGCAAGTAGATGAAGATATCAATTCCTGATCCATCTATCCCTTCTACTCCTTTGAAATAAAGATCCACCATCTACAAGCCAGATCTGCTCCCAGGGCCAAGGGTGCTCTGTCCCAGCTGAAAACTTACATGAATATGACATTCCTAAGTCCAAGGTCAGCCTGTTTATTGATACCGAAAAATAAGAGCTTAGAGATGTGCCTGCTCACCCAGAAAAAAGAGGCATACCCTCTTTCTCTATGCAGACTTTCTGAATCAAATCTGAGCAGAGGTGAAGTTCTGCCATTTCCCTGGATTGGCTGTGCTCACTAACCATGTCTCATTTTAAAGGTACTTCCTGAAATTTCCAAGCGCCGCAGTCTATTCAAACTTTTGTTCTTTTAAACCTTTCTGTCTAAGGAGACAGAAGAACATAGTGATTAAGCAGGGGAGTTGAAGTCTGACTGAACCATGGTTTTCTCATTTACTGATTATATGACCTTAAGCAACTTATTTACTACCTTGTGCTTCTGTTCCCTTATCAGTAAGGTGGGAATACAATAGCACATAACTCATAGGTTTGATAAGAGTATTAACTAAGATGAACCTGTGAAGAGCTTAGGAGACTGCTAAGTGTCAGCAGTTATTATCACTAACCCTGTCTAGAAAACTGCAAATCAAGGGGCAATGGAAACCTCTTAGAGGCAGCTTGAATCTTCCTAGTGTGGGCAGGAGGGATGGAGCTGCAGAAATGGGAATAGATTAAGGATACTTAAACTACAGTCTGTATACTTAGATGGAATAAGATGATGAGTTTTAGATTCATACTTCCTTGGATTCAAGGCTGGGATCTACCATTTACTAGCTGTTTGCACATGAATAATTATATTACCTCTCTGTACATTTTGTTAACTACAAAATGTCAACAGTAATAGTGCGCATTTTATATAGTGGCTCTGATAATTAAGTGAATTCTCAGCATTTGTAAGTGTTAGCTTCTATTTATGTTTTGCCTTCTAAAAGCAAAATTGCTTCAGATGCTGTCAGTGACCCACTCACATCCCTTTGTCCTTTACACTTCAGTGCAGCTGCCAGCTCCTGTATTTTTCTTCCTGAAAGTTTTATCGGGATTCTAAGGCACTTTGCCTACACTTATGGTAGGTCATAAGTGCCTCAAAATTAATAATCACTCATCAGCCTTCTACCAATGACCAATATGAGTTGGTAAAGGTTTTTTTTACACTGATTCCCAGAGCTTCCTCAGAAGGATTAAGCTCAGTTGCCCACAATAATAGCTGCTTGATAACTTCTCCTTCCCTGTCTCTCTTTCCCATTTCTCCATCTTCAATTCACCAATAAACTATTTGCACTGGAATTCTTTTCTCAGGGTCTGCTTCTGGGAGAACCCAAACTAAGACAGAGGTCCATAGTGTCCTGTGGTGATGATGATGGTGGCATGTGTTGCTCATACAAGCTTCTGCCTTATTTCATTCCAAGATTGCCATTCAGAAGCCCATATCCTATGAAATTATTAATTTTAATGTTTGGTTTTGCTCTCTCTTAACTCAGATATCCCCACTTCTCTTTCTTACAGTTTCCTGGTTTCCAAGGAAAGTGCAAGATCTTGATAACTGCTTCTAATTGGTAACCAAATACGGTCCCCTCTCACCGTGTAAGAGAAATGCCCTTGTTTGTCTGAATTTCATTCCAGAACTTACTATTTACACTCTCCAAACTTCCAAAAGAGGATACCAGGCAGCCTTTTCCTCTGCAGTGAAAATAAATACCATCATGCAGGAATCTGACAGGCAGTCCTCTATCTTTCCAAAGAATATGGCTGGAAATGTGGTTATAGATTTAGGCCAATGGACATGTGCTGCAAAACCTCTAACCCAAGAGATACAAAGAAAGGTAAACTAAACTCTCCAGTTCATGAGTGCCTTGGAAGGAGCAATTCTCGTAGTAGAGTGGGTAGCCTGGAGTCAGACAGGCTGGGTTCTTATCCTGGCTCCTCCACAACTTAATGTGTAACCTTGAGAAATGTATCTAATGTTGCTAAACTCTGGTCTTCTCATTTGCAAATTGGCGATAATAATAATGTATACACACTTCACAGTTTTTTTTTCAGGGCTTTAGTATGCTAATTCACATTAAGAACTTAACACAACGGCATATCGTAAATGTCTAATAAATGCTAGCCCTCACTTTAAGTATTGAGAAAAATGACAACAACAGCATTTTGTAGAGGAACCACAAGGGACTATATGGTACACACTGAGTTTATAGAATCTGGAAGCTGGAAAGAGATCCTAGACACCCTCCAGCACAGCAACCTCCTAATCAAGGTAAGGTGAGGCAACATTCTGCAGAACACACAATTGGTTTCAGCAAGCAAGCAGTGATTTTTCAGTACATGTTAGACATGATTGTTGGTATTAGTATTGTTGCTGTTGGAACTGCAGGCAAAGCGGAGAGCTGGTTTTGGAAGACATTAGGGTTATAGGTCAGTGCAGAGCCTGTTTCTTGTCACCTAGTACGTAGCCACAGGTAACACCTAACACCAGCTGAAAATAGGGGACCATTTCTATCCTCCAGGCCAAGAATGTGGATAGGGACCTGTCTACCTTGGAAAAGGAGGTGGGTCTTCCTGGGTGCAGTTTGCCAGAGGGAAAAATAGGTGTAATTAGTATGGCACTGGGAGGAAAATACATAGAGACAGAGAAAAGAGCATGGTTTCTGCCTAGACAATCTCAGTGGGTGAGATCTAGGTTGGCAGTTGGTCAGTTCCCAGGGTAGAATGAGTATCCACAGTACACAGGTCACATTGCTGAGCAAACGCACCAGTGGAATTTGCCCTAGAAATTTCTGCCCCTTATCTCCAAGAACGCACATTGGAGGCTCTATCCAGAGTGAATTGCTGGAGTTCTTTTGGAGATTGTAACTCAAAGAAAGCTGGGCTGCCTTGTGGTCTATCTTATCACAGTACAGTCATGCACAAAATAATGACATTTCAGTCAATGAAATGTATGACGGGGGTCACATAAGATGAGTACCATGTAGCCTAGGTGTGTAGCAGGTCTACCATCTAGGTTTGTGTAAGTACACCCTATGATGTTTGCACAATGATGAAATTGCCTAACGACACATTTCTCAGAACATATCCCCACATTAAGCAATGTATGAAGGTATTGCTTTCTAAAGAAACATCATTCTCATGGCAAAGAAGCGTTGTTGGCAATTTAATTCTTGACTGGAATTTTTGGAAAGGGTGTTGAAGGGAAATTCTATTTCTTTCCGTACAGCAAAATAAGTACACTGAACTCCAGAAATTTCTCTCCTTCCTCTTCCCTGTATTTTCTGTCTCTCAAACTTCCAGCCTATGAGGGTTTTCTTTCTCTCTCTCATATCTACCTTCCTATCTCTTCCTGACTTTCTAGCTTTAAAGATAACACAGTGTTATGGTTCAGAGTGTGATCTCAGAATCAAATCGACTAGCTTTGAGCACAGCACTGCCCCTGTTTGTTTGTGGCCTTGGAAAAGTTGCCTAATAATATTAGTTGACTTTGTTGACTTTTACCTTGTGCGAGACAGGTACTCAGTAACTTGTCCAATGTCACTTAGCCAGTGAGTGATAGATCCAGGACTCCAGCTCAGGCAGCTTGATTCCAAAGTCCACACTCTTGGAAACTATGCTATTCCTCAGTTTTATCATCTTTAAAATGGAGATAATAATAATACCACCTCATGGCAGGGAAGGCAATATATCACAGAGTGGTAAGGTGGTAAATATATTAATTTCCCCTTGACATCAAATGTTCTTAATGGTTCCATTTTACTGAGTCAACTGAAGTTCGGAGAAGTTCAGTTACTTTCTTATGGTTACACTGGGAAATTGCTAAAGCTGGCTGGATTTCAATTCAAATCTAGACTAGGCATTTCAATCCTATACTCAGCCATCTGTGAATGATGTGATAGCGGGCATGTTTCTCTGCCTCCATGGGCCTCAGTTTCCTCATCTTGAAATTGAGGGATGACAATAT
The DNA here is from genome assembly GCF_021613505.1 of Equus quagga. Lineage (NCBI taxonomy): Eukaryota > Metazoa > Chordata > Mammalia > Perissodactyla > Equidae > Equus > Equus quagga. The sequence goes on from NC_060285.1 coordinate 19,642,732, forward strand.
CTGTCATGCCCACTTCACAAAGCTAGGGTAAGAGTAAAAATTAAATATGAAAATGAAATTTATAAACCTTCAAGTGGCATGGAAATCTAAGTTAAGTTACCATAGAAACGTTCTGCTAAGTGACATACAGCTGGGGAATGACCAAAGTTTGATGGACACACCAGACACACTAAGAATCACCTGAGGACACCATCGGTGGCCATTCAGTCTACAGGGGGATCTGCTAAGAGAACCTGCTGAGGAGTGGACAGAGGCATAGCTCCCAAGGCACCTGGAGCCAGAGACGCGGGAGAATAGGTGAGCTGCCCCTGCTGCACATTTGGGGATGGGAGGAGAATCTCTCTTCTACTGAAACAGTTCTGCAGAGAGCCTATTCCTGGGGACAAAGGAAGCCATAACAGTTGAGCTAATGGAGAATCCAGTTACCTACACATCCAATCTCCTCTCATCCCCTGTCCTAACAGAATCACTAGAATTGCCTTTCCTGGGGAGCAGTTGGCCTCAGTCATTTGTTCAACAAATATTTAAGTACCTATTATGTGCCAGATTCTATTCCAAAGAATACAAGTAACTTTCCTAGCTTTCACGGAGTATGCATCCTGACGTGGAGGAAGAGAGGCAGGAAGGGAAACACAAAGAAATAAAGAATATAATTCTTTTGTATGATAAGGGCTGTGAAGAAAATAAGCATCTGATAGTTCATTAAAATAATTTCTGATGATAGATCTCTATACACTTTTGGCAAATAATCTGAAAGTGTTCAGAGAATTGACATCACTATAATAAATCTATAAGTCTCATTTACCTATTTATGTCAATAAGCTTTATCAGCACCTACAACTATCAAAAATTTTTTGTATAGTTATGGTTAATAATTATTTGTTGTGGTGGTATGTTTTTGTGGTGGTGGTATATTTTTTGTATAGCTGTGGTTAATAATTATTTATAAATTGTGTATGAGTAATGTTTGTAAACTTTACTCAATCCAAAAGAAATATTTTAACATTTAGGACCCCTGGCCACAGGAAATTTTTTAAAATCAGACTTACTTTTAATTTATACTCATATTTTTATTGCAAAAATCAATAAAATGCTTTAGAGATAAAATATGTCACATTGGGATAAAATTCTATGTGCAATTTGGAAGGGAAATAGGATTCCAAGAGAAAAGGAAAAATAAAATTTCTAACTATTAAGTGTTTATTTGTGTATTTTGAATGGATTATGGTGAATATCAAATTGCGATGGAATTCAGATATCATTGGATACCTGTGGAAGAATAATCTACAGTTTAATTTTAAATGTTAATATTTTAATACACCAGGAACTATATTGTTTGCAACACATGGTAAAAATTTTCAGATGATAACTTAAAAGTATACGAAGGGCAAAAAGTTTTACAAACTTCTTTCAAGGAGTGTATGAGAGAAGTTTGATGACCTTGCATGTAATCTGTAGGCTGCACTATGTGTAGTGGCCCCTAGAGGGAGTCTCTTCTCGCTCATTGCCCCAGTTCTGCTTCAAGGACAATCTGCGGAGGCGGAAAGAACCTGGAGGGGAAGGAAATGTGGCCCGATGGAAATAGCACTAGGCCTAGTGTGAGTCTTGAGTCTTCTCCTAAATAGCTCTTTGCTCGCTGAACCATAGTTTCCCCACTTGGAATATCGGCATAAGAAAACCTGTCCTCTCTAATGCACAGTGTGGTTGAACATAGTGGTAAAGAACACAGACTCTGCGATCTGACTGTCTGGGTTCAAATTCCAGCTTTGCCACTTACCAGCTGGGTGACCTGATGTACGTTTTTTATTTCTCTGTGCCTTCTGTCTGCCATCTAATAATAACCATAATAGGAATAATAATAGCACCTACTGAATAGAGTTGTGATGATTAACCAAATTAATATTTATAAAGTGCTTTGAATAATGCCTGGCACATAGCTATTATTATTACTTATTACCTTAACTATTACTGTTGTCATAATCATTCACATGGCTGTTGAGAAATCGAGTGAACAATGCATGGGAAATGGTTTAAACCCTCTGGTTGTTACACAAATAAAAGAAAAACTGATAGAACTATATTGGTTATAGGGCTTTCAGGAGCAGATTACAAAAAAAAAAAAAAACTCTGCTATAATCTATAAGGAGATTTATTATTTCCCATAACAGTAAGTCTGTAGATGTGACAATCAGAGCTCCAATGCCATTGATCTCGTCTCTGCCCTATGAGTTTTTTATAAGAAAACTCATAAGAAAGTGACTTCTCTCATGCTCACAGGATGGCTGCTGGCAGAAGCTGAGGCCAAGTGTTTTCTTTCTGTTATGGTATGAATGTTTGTGTCCCCCCAAAATTCAGATGCTGAAACCCTCACCCCCAAAGATGACAGTAATAGGTGGTGGAGCTTTTGGGAAGTGCTTGGGTCATGAGAGTGCAGCCCCCAGGCATGAGATTAGTGTTCTTATAAAAGAGACCCTACAGACATTCCTCTCCCCTTCCCTCATGTGAGGACAAAGCAAGAAAGTACCAGCAATGAATCAGAAGGAAGACCTTACCAGAACTCACCCATGCTGTCACCTTGATCTTGAACTTTCCAGTCTCCAGAATTGAGGGAAACGAATATCTCTTGTTTAAAAGCTACCCAATCTGTGGTATTATCTTATGGCAGCCCAAACAGACTAAGATATCTTCCATCTAATTGGCCAACTTAAGTCGGGTGCCCATCTCTGGATCAAAAATATTTCTTAAGAGAATACCATGCACTAATTGCCTTAACCCAGGGTATCTGAACTGACTATTGGCAAATGGAATACTGTGACTGGATTAGGCTAATCAGGATCCAGTTCCTGAAACTGGGAATTGGAGTCACGTGGTGTCTTAGTCAGGGTCCCAGCAGGAAGCAAATGACATATTAAAACTAATTAAATGAGGAGAATGTAATAAAGAGACTTTTTAAAAAGCTGGGCAAAGTTTAGGGAACTAAACTAGGGATGGTGCAGTCCAGGGGCTAGCAATAGCATTACTACTCCTCAACCAAAGGAGTAGGGAGCTTTTACTAGAATATACGCATAGAGAGTAAGATGGAGAGGGCCACCCAAGAGGATCTTTGTCCATCCTTAGAGGGATGCTGTCAACCTGGAACTACTTAGCAAGGGAGGAATAAATACCCTAACCTCACTCTTCTACCATTTGCTGAAAGCCACAGTGAGGGAGCCATTAGTGTCATCAATGCACACCCATCACCAGATCAAGCACCCAGGCCCTAGGTCAGAGTGGAGAAGGATACAGATGCATTTGGAGGAGCAAATGGAATAGTGAGCACAAATGAATATTGAGCACACATGGGCTACGCAGGAGAGGGAATGATATCTAAACAAAATCATGTCCCGGTACGAGAGAGGAAAGAGGTGCTGGATAGACATCTAACAAGATTCGCTATAAGTATCCTTGTTCAAAATAAAATTCTGTTTCTTCTTCAAACAGAAATTATCTAAAGTTGCAGATGTCTGTTATTTGTAAGTAACATCCATCCTCCAGGGAGAGGCACAAGAAGATAACAAACGGCTGACTTGCCGCTACTTGATGAGAGATTCAGGGAAAGAGAGATATCCTGCCCTTTCAGGGAAAAGTGAAGAAACCCATTCCCATGAGGGGTTGCAAAGAGAAGTGGCTGTTCCCTTGATAAAGCCAAAGAAGACAAGCCTAATGAGGCCTAAGCCAGTTACATGGTGTAACTTACTAAACGGTGTTGGCTGCCTTGCAATGTTTTAAGGCAATTTCTTTGCAATACATGATCAGTAGGAAAAGATTTGGATGTTGCCATTTTCCGAAGGAAACTTGACTATGCTTAGTAATAGAGAAAAATGTTCTCCTTGGAAAGTCTCATATTTCTATGCAAAGTGGTACCCCAAGTCAGAATTTACACAACGCTTATTGTCTTGTGTATGAGGATCAGTTGATTAGTTCTGAACTAAATGTCAAGATAAACAAACAAATCCCGAAAAGACTCCAGGAAGCTCGATGACTAAGTGGCACCATCAAGGGCCCACCAAGGGCGAGGAGAGTCTACTCAGTGGTTCTCAGCACTGGCTGCACTTGGGGAACTTTAAAAAATTTCTGTGCCCAGACTCCACCCCAGAGCAATTAAATAAGAATCTTTCAGTAAGGTCCAGGAATTGTTACTTTTTGGAAAGCTCCCTAAGCCATTCTAATATTCTATCAGGGTTGAGAGTCCCTGGTCTATAGGATACTTACATCTCTGATACATGCAGCATGTCCAAATCAATGAGATCTCTTGCATTGTTGATTAACTTATCAGTTCAATCCAAATAGCCATCCTGACAATGTGTAGCCTGTGGCTTTGTTTTGCTGTGTCTTCCAGGCAGATAGCGAGGCAATTCAATAGAAGGGTTAGGAATGGGGGCTCTGAGATCAGGCTGCCTGGGTCAAATTCTGAGTCCATTCTTGGGCTATGTAACTTTTGGAAAGTCACTCAACCTTTTTGATTATTAGTTTCATAATCTGTAAAATGGGGGCAATGGTAGGAATTTGCAACATAGATTGTTTTGGAGATTAATTTAGAATTACTCTCATGTTTATGGAGGTCTTAGTGCAGGGCCTGGCACAGAGTGAACTCTCAACAAATGCAAACTATTATTATGGGTATAGATTTAAGCCAACTGGAAGTCTCAGAAGGATCCCTACATTCTGCTCAATTCGTTTTGTAGAATTCTCTCTGGCATGGGGGTAAGGAGACAGGGATGTTGAAGTAGCTGGATCTTATGGCCCCATCCAACTCAGAGTCTGTGGATCTATGAGATGCTTCAGAGTCACTCTACATGAAAGGCAAGGGCATTAACAATTAACAAACAGAAAACTATGGTTATTCTTGCCCATAACAGCCACTACTTATTGAGTGTGCCAGGCACCATGTTAGGTACTTTCCGTCGTCTGTCATTTAATCCCTTACAAGAATCCTACAAAAATAAGAAGTATCCTCCACTTTATTAATGAAGATCTTTTGGCCCAGAGAATACATATAGCTTTCCCAAGATCACCCAGCTAATAATTGACCAAATTAGGGTTTCAGTCCAGGTCTCTCTGGCTTTAGAGCTCATGCTTTGTCAACTGGGCCACTCTGCTTGTCTTTAATGACATTCCTCAACATTAGGACTGCTATAACTTTTTCTCTTGGAGAAAGAAAAACACCTTGCTGAACAAATGGGGCCATGTCTTAGGATAGATTCTCTTTAACTAGTCTCTTTCTTTCTAGAACAACACAGATCTGGAATACAGAAGTTAAGGGCAAACACTGTGGAACTGGCTTTGGGTTACAGAGAGGAAGTAAACCCCTCAGACAGTGTTGCTGGGTCCAGAACTTTCCCTGGAAAAAGAATTATCTTCCCCATGGGAATATTTTTTTATCCTGCATGATGGGCTTGTAGGAAGTGTAGTCCCGTGGGGAAGAAGGGGTAGCGTCTGCCTCTGGTGTTCTTCTGAGGACCCACTCTCATCAGTGGGGGGTGTTCAGTGGGTGGAAGGGCTTCTTACAGCCCACTTCTGAGATGTTGATATGAGTCAATCCATTACCACTACAACCTACTGCTCACTTGCTACTGGGCAGGGCACGAAAGCCATAGTGATCTCACTTTCCCCTACCCCAAATGAGGACATTTGGCCACACATGAGTTTTTCCTGATTTTGAAAAGTGCTTATGTGCCGACTTTTACAAAGAACAGTGTTGTAAATTGCATTTACATATGTATTTTTTAATAACCTCATTTCAAAGACAAAATGATGATAATAATAGCCTGGTTTTATTAAGGGTTTTTTATGGGCTAAGCTTCACATGTATTAACCCATTTAAGCCTCATCATAACCCTGTGAGGTATTGATCTGACCTTTCAGCTGCAGAGACTGTAGCCCAGAGAGATAAGTAATTGCCTGATGGATTCTGCGGTAGATCTCTCGTATCTATCAGGTACCAGCAGGAAAGAGAAGAGACCGTCAAATTGGGTAAATTGGGAGAGTTTAATATTAGGACTGGATACAAGGGATAGGCAAGGTGTAAGGAAATCCAAAGACATAAGCAGTCCCTCTACCCTACACATGAAGGGAAAGACCTCTGACAGAAGCTATAACCTTGAGTGGAGAGGGATAGCCAGGCCTCATGGCCCAGCAGGGAGGGAGCTGGGGGAGCAAATGCTCTCAATCACTCCCCTCCCTTCTTCCCTCCAATCTTCTACAGTGCTCTCCATCAGCTGAACCCAACTGGAAGTCAGAGGACAAGACGCTTGATTCAGTTCGTATAGGTTGACCTCCCTGGGGCACAGAATAGGGTCGAGAAAGGTGGAGAATAGACCTGGAGAAGCAAACGCAATATTTACATGTGATCTCACTTTGGTCCATCAGTTCTTCTCTCTCTAGAATTTGAATTTGGAAACAAAGAGAACCAGAAACTGTCATTAGAAGTGAATACCATTAATGTTCTTGACAAATGGCCATGAATTTCTGCTGCTGAGGAATTTTGAGCTCTTCTGCTTTCATTCCTTCTCCACATTGGGTGCTCAGCTCCCCAAGATGTTTCTGATAAGTCCCTTCTGCTTAACCCAATCAAAGTCAATCACTGTCGCTTGTAACCCAAAGTCTCTAACTAAACAAAGCCCATGGTTTCTCTCAGTCACCTAGTCTTCTCTAGTATTAGCATTTAGATCACAGCAGTTATACGTATATTCCCAACTGTTCTAAAAAAAATAGCTTATATTTAATAATAAGAATAAGGAGAAGAGAGAAGAAGTGGGGAGGAGGAAGTGAAAGGGGACAAGAACAAGAATGATTTTTAAAACTCTGAACATAGTTAACTTCTTTGACGTGATTCTGTTGGGAAACACTAGTCCCATCCTCCATTTCCTCATGTTGCTGTTCCAGAGAAAAACTTAATTTATAGGGTTGGAATTTTTATAGAGTTGGCTACTCTGGTTAATTGAATTTCCTTGTTAACTGTTCAGCACTTTTGAATTTTAATTCTAGATGATACCTTTGTTAAAATGCTGTTAGCTTATTTTCCTTCTTTAGTGAGTATTGAATCATCCCATAGAAAAGGGCCCAGGCCATATTGCCTGGAATTTTGTGTAGATCTGCAGCAGTTTCTCAAGTCCCCTAAACAGCAGATTGGAGAGACACTACTCACTCGGATGTGCTGCTCTTCCTTGTAGAGAAATCAATCAGCCAGTCATTTATTCTGCGAATATTTGTGGATCACTTACGTTGTGTCTTTTCATGGGAGCAATTTACAATCTTATCTTGTCTTCAAATTATTTTAAAACACATCTTGACAGAAAAATCATTTGTTTGCTTGTTTCGTTGTCTCTTAACTGTCCCTGTGGAGAGCTTGAGTTTTTAGACTCTAGGTTTCTGGTCAAAACCTTTCTGTCCACCCGGGGGCAGCATACCCTTACATAGAAAAGCACCTTGAAGGACGACAGCTGGCTTTCTGAGTGCCTGGCTTTCAAACACAAGCCTTCAGAGTATTTCCCAAATAATTGATCTCATAAATATTAATACAGAAAAATTAAACTTGAAGACAGCATTCCACAGTCAGATAAATTTGGGTGACTCTGGGTTAAGCAAAGTTAAAAGGTATCTTCCCTGCAGGAACCTTTAATATGCTTTTTCTTCCCTCTCAGAACCTTTAATATGCTTTTGTGGTTCAAAATTAACACTAGGACATGTTCACACTGTGCCTGGCACTGTGCTAAGCACTTTACCTACATTGACCTATTTAGTCCTCACAATAACCCTATGAGGTAGGCACTAACACTATTGTCCATTTTACAAATGAGGAAACAGAGGCACAGAGCTCCTAAGTGGTAGCTGAGTTTCAAATCCAGGCCATCGAGCTACAGAACTTGCATATTTGACCATTAAGCTAGAATGCTTTGCGGTGTGAGATGTCAAGAGGGGAAACTTAATAGTCAGTGTTTCCAAAATTTATTTGGCTTTGGAACTCTTTTCTTCCTTCTGGTCAACATAGAGGACTCATGTTTAACAGAGCACACTGTGAGAAATGCTTTTATAATGTGATGACTAACGTCATCCCTCTTTAAAATTTAACTGAAAATGTAAGGCCACAGGCCCATTATGTAATTGAAAGGTTAACATTTAGTTGAATTCTGATTTGGTGGGAAGGCTCCTGTCGTGTCAATCTCTATTCTCAAAGCTAATGCTATGGACCCTGGACTATTCACTGTAATTAAAGTCTGTCAAATACCAGTCAGAATTGGGTCTTCTCAAGAAGAGGGAAGAAAAGGTATGCAGTAGAGCTGTAAGAGTAGAAAGCCACAGGCTTTAGCAGGAAAGCTAAATATAGGTGGAATGCTCTGGGAAAATGAGGAGGTGCTCATCTCTTCATGAGAGTCCAAAATAAGACTGAGATTCTAAATAATGTGGAAGAATTAGAGCTGGAACAAGAGTGGCCCCTCTGACCAACATAAGGTCTTTCTAGAACAAGGTTAAAACAGCTGAGGGATAATCTCCCAGGAGGTTGGATACCAGAGAAGATTGGTGGTTATTTTAAGCAGTATTTTCTACACCTTAGTCATTTTTATACTAACTTCATGATTTTTTTCCTCTCAGGATCCCACTACTTTTATTTATCCAGTGTTTTCTACAAATTTTCTTATACTTTTGTATAAATTTATTATTATTATTATTATTATTATTATTATTATTATTATTATTATTATCATTGTTTGCTGAGGAAGGTTTACCCTGAACTAACATCTATTGCCAATCTTCCTCTCTTTTTTTTATGTGAGTTGCCGCCACAGCATGGCCAGAGACAGATGAGCAATGTGTTTCTATGCTCAGAAACAGAACCCAGGCTGCTGAAGCAGAATGCGCCAAACTTTAACCACTAGGCTGTTGGGATTGGCCACGTAAATTTATTTTTTTAAGAAGCTTAGTATTTGAGAATTTATGGTTTTGAAAGAATAATTATATTTTTCTAATATATACATTTAAAAATAAAGAAATAGTTGTCTGTATTCTGTCTAACATGCTGTGTGTTTCATTCTTTGGAAGTGCTTTTCTGAAGGATAAAAATCTACCTGTGTTGTGAAAAAAGAAAAAGGCAGAATTGAGACTGAGTTAAAGAAGGTGAGAATAAATTTGAAGAATAAAACAAACGGCAAGAGGTGAAATATATCTGTCCCTACTCTGAGATACAGTTTCAAGTTCCTTTCTCAGATTGTTCTAAAAATATTGGTAGTTCTTTTGCTTGTATTGTAACACAGTGGTTGAATAAATAGATTATCTACTTTTATAAACAGATTATCTTTTTCTTAGTTCTGTCTAATAACTGCAAGAAAAACATCAAATACACTTGATATAAACTGTCAAACCAAAAGAATGTTCATGATATGGGATATTTTATTTATGACAATCTATATCGCAGCTTTGTGTTGACATTAGCTTTATGGCTTTTTAGAAATAAATTTTGAGTTTTGAAAAACTCATATTTTGCTTTTAACAAGTAAAACATATATTAATATGCTGCAAAATCCACTTCATCAAACAGCATTTCATCAATCTGTAGGTTACCCATGGCACCAAACATTCTTCCATATCAGTATTGGACACAGAAATTCAAACACAGATAATTAAACCTGTTGCAACAAAATATGAACCAGAAGGTTATTTAATAAAAACAAGAACATTCCCTATAGCAATATTATCCAAGAGAACTTTCTCTGGTGATGGAAAAGTTCTGTATCTGCACGTGCAGCAAGTAGCTATTGAATTGGAATTGGCATAGTGTGATGCGGCCCATGTCCAAAGCATGAGCAATGATAGTCATGTACAAATCACACAATGGCATAACCAAAACTTTACCTGAATAACCTACAAATTTTCCGTTATTTTCTGTCTGGACCCCACATAGATAGAATAAATGCCAAGCTGATTTGGTCAGAATCATATACCTCTCTCTCGGTAATGCTTTTCAGATTTTCTAGTAGGCTTAAATTCTATTTCTTTTCTTTATTGCCACTTGGTATAAAAATTGCAAAAGCAACTCAAGTTCATTCATTGGATAAATGTTTTGCAAGCCTACTCTTGGCAAGATCCTGAAGATGCAGTACTAAACAGGACAGATGTGGTTCCTGCCTTCATGGAACTAAGATTCCAGCTGGGTGAGCCTTGTTGTACCATAAAGCTTCATCAGTGAGACAACAGCTTCATGAGAGCGTCACTCAGATAATCCAGAAATTAAGGTGCACAGAACTCCTTGGACATGTGTACCTAACTCTGGTACCTATGTGGGAGGAAACTAATCTAAACTGGAAAGTAAGAATCTATTTACAAAAGCTTTTTTTTCTCTTTTCCTACTTTCCAAGTGATGACCCCTTTCTGAGGGTGGATTTTACACCCCAACAGATTTCAACTTGGTGAACATATCACCTCACTTCCTTCTTTCTCTCCTTCCTTCCTTTCTTCCTTCCTTCCATCCATCCTTCTCTTCTTCCCTCCTCCCTTCTCTCTCCCTCCCTCTCTCTCTCTTTCTTTCTTTATTCATTCATTTATATAGATTGGCTTTACACTTTGTGAAGAAAGTTTCTAAAATTATCATGAACATATTCTTTGTATAACTTTTTGTTGATGGCTCTGCCATGCAGACTTAAAGAATTTGTTGCCCTGGCCTGGCCCAATGGTGCAGTGGTTAAGTGGGCATGTTCTGCTTTGGCGGCCCGGGGTTCACTGGTTCGGATCCTGGGTGGGGACATGGCACTGCTTAGCATGCCATGCTGTGGTAGGCGTCCCACATATAAAGCAGAGAAAGATGGGCATGGATGTTAGCTGAGGGCTAGTCTTCCTCAGCGAAAAGAGGAGGATTGGCAGCAATTAGCTCAGGGCTAATCTTCCTCAAAAATAAATAAATAAAAGAATTGTTGCCCAATAAATCAATCCCCTCAGCCTTTTAAAGTAAGTGAAGTCTTTCTCAGGGAAAAGAGGAGGATTGGTAGCAATTAGCTCAGGGCTAATCTTCCTCAATAAATAAATAAATACATAAATACATATATAAGTAAGTAAATAAAAGAATTTGTTGCCCAATAAATGAATCCCCTCAGCCTTTTAAAGCAAGTGAATAGGAAGTTAAGGCTTAGATCTAGCCAGACATTTACTGTTTATCACAGTGGATAATCTTAAATGATCACTTAGAGCATAGCCAATTGTGTACCTCAGACATACTAGCCAATTTGATGTGCTAGATCTATGCTTTGTAGGCGGAGAAGTTATAATTTATAAAACAATAAGATTTGGGGCTGGAAAGCATCGTAACATTTTTCTCATGGTGGATAATGGGTAACAATTGCAGGGCCAGGTAAGTAATACAAATGTGTGAAATGGACAGCACTTAAGACCCCAGAGGCTAAGCTGCTTGTATTCCTATCAAGCTAACTCTTGATTAATTTCACTGTCCGCTAAAATATTCTGTTGGCCAAACAAAATTAGGGCAGTTTCATCTATCAGGTGCTGCTAAAGACATAATATCTAAGACCTAAGATTTTTTTTAAAGCCTGTGAACATGTTTGAGACCTAAAAAAAAATGTGTTTTGGCTCCAAAACATAAAAAGAAAATATCAAAATTAAAATTAAGATTTAATCAGATGCTTATAGAATGTAACATATAAACCAATCAACTGCAATTCAATCATTTGGTTGCTAATTTCAATTATATTTAATGTGGAATGTGGAATATGGTTAATTTTAATATGTTTGATAGATTTGATGGGCCTACAAGCATAAGATTGCCTAGAGCCCTGAAAAAATAGAAATAGCAAACTTTTCTGGATGCCATGTTGAGTTGCCAAGTTGCCAGTTTGCAAGCCCTGAACTATGTGCTGGTTGTCCAGATCAGAAAGTTGTGTTCAGGGAGGTCATGTGAATTGGACAAGTTCCCACACTTAGGTGGAGGCATGTTCCTGACTAGAACTTTCATCTCTTGACTCTTGCATGAGGGCTTTTGCACCCAATGTCATCTGCATCTAATTCATCAGGATACTTGTTAAAATGCATATTCATAAGCCATACCATAGCTCTACTGAATTAGAACTCCCAGGTTCAAACCCAGGAATGTGTATTTTGCCCTACCTAAAGCTCCTTGTCATTTTATCCTTTTTCAGTGACATATTTAGCTATTTAGCTAGTCATCTCTGGTTAGTTCATTGAGTCAATGTATTTCCAGTGAGTTGATGAGCTGGATTCAGTTGACCAGATGACATAACGTGTATGTGATAAGTCTAAAAGTGGTTTCTTTTTTTTTAGCAACCCTAGAATGGATAAACAAGAATTTTTAGATTCTTTCCTCAACTGTGCCATTGGATCAAACATTTTAAAGCTCTCTTGGAAGAAGAACCTGGGACCTGTTGATCAAAATGCCAAGAAACAGCTCTGATGGAGGGGAACTAAGGACAGAGATGGAAAAGCTGACTCAGTAAAAGCTCAGGGATAACCGCTGCAGCCACCCAACCCTTTGGCCTCTCTACCTTTTTGACTTATTTCTTCTGAACACATTAGTTCAAAATGGTGGATGTACAGATGCATGGCATGTTCCAAATATGTGAGTGCCAGGCACTGTCCTAGGTGCTGAGAAATCCATGATGAGCAAATCAGACACAGTCCTTGTCTTAAATTTGCTTACTGTTGGCTCAGAAAAGAGCAAACAAGGATTTAATCTCAGCTCTGCCACTAACAAGCTGTGTCACCTTGGGTAAGTCACTTCACCTTTCTGACTTTCTGTTTTCTTATTTTGACCTTTAGTTCAGCAGAACCCCTATAGGAGCACCAATGGCTTTAGAAAGTGGTAGGCTACCATCTACATTGAGGTTTCATTGATGCTTGTGCCTCTATCCTCCTACCAGTCAATTCTTGTTTAATTCAGAGCTAGGCCGTGCCAGACCAGTGAGAAGGCTGTCTTCTCCACATGGCCCCACCCAGGGTCCCTTGGGTCCAATTACATCAACCCTTTCTCGAAATTCACTCACCAAATTAGCTGTTACGTGCTCTGGCCGTGTGAGTGGATCACATCCATTACCTCACAGATGTGATGGCTCCAGCAAAGCCCCCAGGGAGCTGTGCAGCCCACTGCAACCTCCTTCAAGGGCTTTCAGAGGAGCAGGAGCAGATGCTTCCCCTCTGCAGTGCTACTGGTCCATAAAAAGAAAAAAATGATCCCAGAGTCAAAAGATTCACTTTCAAAAGAGCCCCAGGGCTAAAACAAACTGTGGTGACAGACTGGCGGGAAGAAGAAGCTAGAACGATATCCACAGAAAAACAGAGACATTTGTGGATATTAAGAGAAAATATGCATTCTTCTGATCACCAGCCTAACCAAGTCTGGCAGATTCTGATGGGGGCATTTTTGTAAACATTTAGGTTTAATCTGCGCTCCCTCATTACTAAATTAGTCCGGAGTACGCACTCTGGGTGACACATAGGAAGAATAGTAATACATCTCACTGTTAATTTAATTAATATATATTGAGCAGCTATTGTGTGCTTGGCATCATTATGGGCACTGGGGATACAACAATGAACGAAACAGTGCTTGCTCTCATGGTACACATTCTAGTTAGGCAAGACAGAAAATAAAAACAAACTAATTAAACAAAAAGATATATGTGATATGATTCACGTAGTGACAAGTGCTATGAAGAAAAGGGAAGTAGGGAAGGGGACAGAGAACAAAGAGAGAAAGGACTGCTCTTTAAGTTGGGGGCAGGAAAGACTTCTTGACTGGGGTGACATTTGAGCAGAAACTTGAGTGAAGGGAGGGGGTGATCTAGGCAGATACCTGAGGAAAAAACATTCCACACAAAAGAAAGAGCCTAACCAAGTATCTGACAGGGGCTGGCTGCTATGTATTTTACACACCTTATAAATATTTTCTCAATTAGTTCATAAAATATGAGACAGGTATTTTCACTGACGTTTGAGAAAACTGAAGTTCAAAGAGTTTAAATGACGTGTCCAGGCCACACAGCAAGTTAAGTGGCAGAGATGGAAGGTGGCTCTACCTCAGTGTTCTTCACTCTTACGCTTAGCTGTTCCTGGCGTTAGTCATTCCTAAGCTTCACTTGAATCTGATTCTCTGTTGCCCCATATAAAGCACACTCTCCCACCTTCCTAAGCTTCTTCCAGCTCTGAGTTCTGGAATTTGACGCAAATTCCCTAGAGACAGAGTTTGGTATTATTGCCTGACTCCCATGAAAGGTTAGATGAAGAAGCCCCTGAGAAACCAGCTGAGGCATGTGCCCAAAGATGGCTGAGTCTAAAAACATCTGGAGGCATAGATGGAACTGTCCTCATCACGCCATGGGGAGGCCAGCCTCTCCCGGGCACTTACTTAGGTTGCTGACTCCATGTCTTTCTTTCTGGGGAGAATTGGGTATGGGAGGGTGTCAGTTACACCCGCCCTGACTAAGGAAATGTGCAGAATGGAAAGACAGCCATTACCCCAGGCTGGCCATTGCCTCCTTAGCAACAATAGCCATGTACACATTCACACACAAACACTGCACCAAAACAAGCAAAGGTCACTCTCTCTGGGCACTTCCAAGAATGATCTCAATTTTTCATAAAACAATGTTTATAAATTAGATGGAACCCCAGAGCAGTCCGGGAATAGAAATAACCATTTTATGAGGTTTCCTGCCATTACATTATTGCTTGTTTGCTTTGAATGAGCAAAATACAGTTTACGGCCCACCCCTTGCAGAGCCAAGCAAAGACATTTTTACGACGGCTCCAGCCAAGCGAGCCTGAATGGGGAGATATCCTTGGTACTAGTAGGGGCTTCCATTCATGGTCTTTTGACTGGAAGCACCTAAAAGGCAGGGCTGTGCTCTACTCATCTTTGCATCCCAGCACCAAGCACAGTCCCAGCACAACATAAACATTTAAGAAATGATTTTAATTGTTGAATGAGTGAATATGTGACTGAATCAATGAATGAAAGCATGATTGAATAATCTGATTGCTGGGGCTGGTACTAAAGAATGTGAGATAATTGACAAGAATACAAACACTTTTGAGCCCTTGTTAGATGTCAGAGCTTTATAAGTGATGACATCAAAGAAGTGTCCCATGTTTTTCAACCTACTTCCTGCTCTTGCTGGCTTTTCCTCAATCCCTCAAGGCCTCTGTGCTGCTTGCTACAGCCCCCGACCCCGGTTGCTCTGCATCCCTAACTCCAGAATTTACTTTGCATCTTTACCTATAAAAATTCCCATATCTCAGTCCCCCTGATGTAACTGGCTGGCATGAAGAAAAGCACTTGATAAACTAAATGCCTTAGTTGAGTTCTCTCAGAAGCAGACGCTGAGGCAAGGATTCAAGTTCATGCGGGTTATTTGGGAAGAGAGGTTGGAAGGTAAGACAACCAACAAAGGGTGTGTTAAGTGAGTTACCTCTATGGGCAACTGGACCTTAGTCCCATGTGGAAACTCTGAAAAATAGTGTGGGAAATATACCACCTTATTCCAAGTTATCCCATCCAGGGGCAAGGGAACCGGGGTATTTATGCACCATCTTGTCAGTCATAGATTGCGGGGTGTTAATTCTCTGGCGCGTCAAGATTCCTTGCTCATGGGCAGATTGGCCTTTCTCAGTTTCAGAGAAAAGTTAGGCAAAGTAATGCTGATGCCTATGGTTGGAAGTAACTGGGGCAAACTGGAGAGGAACAGCTGGAGGAATGTGGGTGGGGCACTGACAACATTGACCTCCCTAACTCTTACAGGGTGAAATGGCTGTTCACGTCTACCACAAATACCCTCCTAGAGGGATCTGACTTTCTAAAGAAGAGCTTGAACTGGATAATGCTCTAAGTCGAATGAATGCCTGTCATATTCAGTTCCGAAGTTGAGAGAGGAAGTTGAGACTTGGTGGTGGTGGGAGGGGGCAAATGAATCTCAACTTAGACATGGCAGAAGCATGAGCTTTTCTTGAGATTCTGGGTGAGGTGAGCTCCACTTTCATAAAGAAGTGGTAATGTAACTGGTATTCTTTCCAGGAGAGAGGTTAACCAAAGACTGACTAACCTTTATCGAACCCATGCCTGTAAGCTGTACCTGGATGCCTTTCCGTTACCAGAGAAATCCTGTGACTTCTCAGAGGACCACATCTCTCAGCTGCAGGATGTATCTAGACTCTTAAAAGACAAACTTCCTTCCCCTTTTCCCCCTTGCTTGCTCACAAATATACAAGAGAAAATTTGTAGTTTCATGGAATTTTACCTACGTTAAAACTAGAAGGAATCTTAGAGACCATCTCTTCCAAACCTGTCATTCTACAGAGTGGACACTGAGATCCAGAGTGGGGAAGTCACTTGCCCCAAATCACACAATGGTGAGTGGCAGGCTGGTTTTATCAGGCAGAGTTCAGCCAATAAAATAAAATCACTTTAGGTTTGTTAAGCAAAAAGAGATTTAATGTGGGGAAATAAATACTTACAAAACCATTGGAAAGGCTAAAAGGGCGAAAGTCAGGAGGATTGCACTAGCTTTTAAGCCATGGTTACAACAGTCCCAGAACTTCTGAAGCTGTCAAGAGCTTGGAAACCAGTTCTTTACGCAAGCCTGTGGCATGTAAATTTCAGAAGGCCACAACAAAACCTCTTGTGCACTGCGTCCCATGCTGCTCCTTCCAGAAGAAAATGATCTCTTTGATCTCTCCTCCACCTTCCACGTCATATGCTGGTACATCTTGCTGGTAGACTGGAAATCATATTTAGACTAGAAATCATGTTTAGACACCCTGGAGGTAAAGGAGTCTGGGAAATGTAGTTCTCTGGCTTCTAGTCCTGAGATTAAGGAGAGAGGATAAAATGGGTAGAAATGAATGTAGATGGCCACAGATGAAACAAAACAGTACCTAGCACTGTGGTGAGCACCAGTTTGTAGGTACACTTGAGAACCTAGAGGGGGCATCTGCTTGGTGGTATACGCTTCTCCCAATGAACAAGAGGGAAAGAAGGTCGGGAAAGAGGGCCAGCACTGGCCAGACTTCTGTACCTGGTCCCACCCTTGGCAGCAGATCTAGAGACCCTGACACAGGAGTAATTCCAATATCATCATTCAGTCCATCATGTTCATTGCCTTCATTTTGCTACCTCCCACACACGTCAGTCTACAATGCTGTATCACGGGTGTGCAGTGACAAACCTCAGGAGGAAACTGAGGGTTCTCAGGACCTGTGGTGGCTGCGAGTGGAAAAACTGGATATGGACATGCAGAAAACCTGCATTGGCAGAAGCTGTAGATGCTCACCAGGAACTCTCATTAGTACCTCACTGATGTATAGGCATTTGGAGTAACATGACTTCTTGATATCCATAGATTTGGGCTAACTCGGTTGGAGTTATGGCTCTTACATTGTTTTGATTCATGACTTTGGACAAGTTACCTCAGTTTCCTCATCTCTAGGGGGAATATTATTGGGCTACAATGTTCCAGTCCTAACATTCTACTATCTTGATATCAAAGCATCTTAATTGTAACCTTGTAAAACTCTCCTGAACCCCAAAGTATGGCAAAGTTTCACTCAAATCTGGAACTTTCTATCTTAAGCGGAACAGTTCTGTCTAGACAGTTCCTTCCCAATCCTCTCTCCCTCAACCAGAATTAGGACTGACCCTTTGAGGCCAATAGGGTCACTATAGTGTTTGGATCACAAATGTGTAAATTATAGTACACAGCATAATTGAGAGTTCTCCATCAGAAACCACCCAAGGCCCTGAAACCCGTTTTCAGAGCAATCCTTGCACCAGACTTTGAGAAAAGGCTTTTGAGATGACAAGATTTCCACTTTCTTTCAGAAATCCCATACCCTTCTGTTGTTTCCCTGTTTCAAACTCTTGTGGATGGAGGCATCTCATGTTCCTAGTTTCTTTCTCCCTAATCAAAGCTTATCAAGTGTCGCTCCTTCCTAGGCTCTTGTCCTTTGTTCCGATATGAGAGTGGCATTGTTGAGATAATCAAATCCCTGCCAGCTTACTATCGAACTAGTGTATTATCTCAACTAATTTGCAGAATATTTGAATCAATTTAAAATGTGGCATTTGTGGTGGGTTTACTACTATTACTATTATTGTCATTATTACTAAATAATAAATTATTACTATGGATGATGATAATGATGATAGCACTTTATCTTTGTAGAGAGTTTTGTGGTCTTCAAATTGGTTTATTACTAATTTTCTAAGGAGGGAACTAAAACTCAGATCAGTTCAGAGATTTGTCCAAGATCATCCAACCAATTAGTGGTAGAACTGGAAATAAAACCTAAGTCTCTTGGCTTCCAGTTGATGCTCTTTTCACTGCATATCTCACTGCTGGGAGGAAAACCCTACAAAAGTCTCAGAGCAAGGAGAACTGAGGAAGATGGATGAACCAAGCAAAAAGACTGATGCCATGGTGTGTCCCAGTGTGGCATTAGACAAACTTGCAGTCCTTGGCAGCAAAATACACATCCAAGAACAAGACCAAGTGGCTGGTTCACAGCATGGTCTGATTTCTGAGTTTTAGAGATAGTAAAACATTTATTTCTAAATAAATCAGTCTGTTTTTCTGCCTTAAGAAGCACGGCCAGGGCCCCCATCTTTGTGTAGGTTGGACCCTGCATAACCCTAGATGGTATCATTTACCCAATAGGCGCTGTAGATTTATATAGGTATTGTCAAAATTTCTGGAAGATGAATGTAGAATGTCTTGTTCTAACAAAATCAACATATGATGACAATTTTCTGAGAGATGGAAGTGAAGTGTCTTGAAGAGGCGAGCTCTTTTTTGTAATTCACTCAAAGCCAGATAGGTGAGCGAGTGTCAAGGACACAATCTAGGGTCCATATGGATGGAAGATATGAAATAGAAATTTGGCTTTTATTTGTTTACTTATTGATTGATTCATGGTTCATTTATTCATGCATTATGCCTTCATTTAAAAACCCGACTTTGGGGGATAGTCTGTACTACACATTGTGCCTGACCTTGGATGCTTAAGACTAAAATCTTGCTCTCTGAGACCTGTCTAATGGGAGAATCAGACAAGTAAATAAAATACCTTATATTAGCGTAGAGTTTCATGGGAACCCAAAGGCAGGAAATATAATCCAGCCTTGTATGGGATAAGACAAGCAGGATAGGGAGAGTCAGCGAAAGTCATTTTTCTACCTGAGTGGCATGAGGGTGTTCTAGGTTGAAGGAGCAGCGTGCACAAAACCCTGAAAGTAGTAGACTGTGTCCTCAGAACTTGCTATGTATTTGCTCTTTTAAATCTCAGAACAACCTTATCTGGCAGGCACTATTATTATTCCCATTTAACAAATGAGAAAACAAAGGCATAAAGAGATTAGGTAACTTGTTCAAGGTTACACAGCTGTTAAAGAACAAACCTGGTATTTGAACCCGGAGAATACAGCTACCGAGTTCACCTATTTCCTTCTGCCTGTCCAGAGAGCATGGTGCTTAGGAGAGCCCACTTTGGCCCATGAGTGTGAGGTAAGGGGAACCTTGGTGCCTGGGGGTGGTCTGATCCAGGGCTGGTTGTAAGAACACAAGCCACCTCTCTTCTTTAGCTCTAGCTGGCAACTCTACCTTTTCCTCTGGCTGGTCCTGGAATCTCCTGCCCAGTCCCCCAAGGGGCATATACCTAACAAATTGTGAGGACCCCAGGAAATTACTCATCTTTCCCATTCCATGTTTGTGCTGACTCCAGAGACATTTTCCAGAAGTTGCTTTGTCAATTTTTAAACTAAATTTCCATTCACTTGTTTTCTTGCTACGAGGCTCTTTTCCCTAAATATTGAGGGATGGGAAGGGTGACCCCAAAACTGAATTTCAGTTATTTGAGAGCTTGGGTTTAGACTGATTCCAGTTAATTGAGAGTTTACTCTATTGTGCTATTGTATTACGTAAATTCCAAAAAAGCTGGAAAGAATGCATACATTTCAAAAAATCTGCTACTTGCTCTCTCAGAACTTTTGGTCTATTTGGTCAAAGTCAAAATTTATTGTTGAGGGGTTATTAGAAAGAATTAAGTTAAAACTTAGCTGAAAAAAATAACCTATTCTGTACATGTTTTAAGTGTAACAGCCCATTAAAGTCACTATGCAAGTTTTTGCCACTGTTCATAGGGTTTGATCAAATGAGCAGAGAGCCCTTTTCTTGTTTTGGCTGTATCTTGGGTTCAACGATTATTTAACCATCAGATACAAATACTCAGCCGCTAAAACACCAGATCATTGCACGCACAAGTTACAAAATATGCTTTCATGAGCACTAGAGTACTTCCACGCAAAACATAGCAAAAAGATCTTAATAAAAATGTCCTTTCTGAAAACCAGTTCAGTGTGGGTATTTTGCTATTGATCATGAGAGCAAAGCTCTATCTGTGGCTTTGGTTCATCAGCTGTGGGGGTGAGCTCCCTCGTTGGAGAGGCAGGCACTATTGGAGAGGCAGGCAATATGGTGGAAAAGGCACCGGCCTGGGCATCACGGGGTGGGAAGGAGAACTTAATACTCACCCCAACTCTACCGTGGTCTAACCCTGGATGAGTCCCTTTACTGTGGGAAGCTCAGTTTCTTATCTAAAATGGATCCGACTCTGTGATCTCTGTTTGCCCCATTCCACAGTGAAACTAGACCAAAGCTTTCATACTGATATAGAAAGGCAGGCCTTGAGTAACCGTACATTTTCTTGAATCAGGGCTCTTAAACTTTGTAAAGGACCAGGTTGTGGACATGTTAGGCTTTGCAGGCCATATTCTCTCTGTCACAACTGCTCACCTCTAATGTAGCAGGAAAGCAGCCATAGACAGTCCATAAGTGAATAAGTGTAGCTGTGTCCCCAAAACACTCTATTTACCAAAGCAGGCAACAGACAAGGGGCAGGATTGGCCAGCAGACTCCAGTTTACAACCCCTGATTGAGGTGATGGCTGTAACAGAGAGTTGGGGGGTCAGCAGTGGGACCGAGCCTTGGCCTGTCTCAGAGACCTGATCGGGACAGGGGAGGCCACAGGAGTCTGCTCCCACCTTGCAAAGGCCACCAAAGCCACTCAGCCCATCCTACCTCCCCAGGGCTAGAGAACAGGCTTGAGTGCATTTCTCCCCCGGGGATGAAAGAGTTAAGGAGGCAGGGACAGACACAATCGTTTCTTTCTAGGGAAACTATTCAGACTGGGAATTTGCTCTGCCACACAGCTGGAACTCATTACTGCTGAAGTTTTTTAAGTTAAAAAGTTTTATTTAGGCCCCTGTGAAGGTTTTCTTAGGCCAAGAGTGAAAGCCTATGCTTACCCCACAGCTCTCCCGGCCAAGTGCCCCGGTCAGTGCCGCCCAGGGGCATCATTCTCCTGCCCTCCTTGCCCTCCAGCTGACCCTCCTGCCACCTTCCTGGTCCCTTCGGTCTTCCTTCTAGACTCTTTCATAAACTGTCAGTCCACGCAGATCCTCTCTGGCAAGCAGGGCTGGCCTGTTTCAGCAATATGGAAAATTGCATAACTGAACAATAGAAACATTCACCTTCTTGTAGGCTGGGATCCTAAAATGCTAATGTTTTAGGTGAACTCTAGAATCTCTCACCCAGAGCCTTGGGTACAAGCACAGAGGGTAGAGTTCACAGACCATCGAAGGTCAGGTACAACATACCAATTGAAAATCAAGTAGGAAAAATAAACTCTATTCCCTTCTTTCGGGTTGATTCCAACCAAGGAGGCAAAGGGGTGGTTTGTCTTGTGTGAATGAAGCAAAGGCAAACCTTAGATAACTAAACCCAATGTGAGCAATAGCCCTTAGTTAACTAGCACCTTCTTTCTTCTTTTCTTTACTTTTAGGATAAAAATTAAGGATAAGGAAACAGCCGGCATCAGGGCTCAATAAATAGAACGTTTATAGTTAACCTCCTAGCATCATTGTTTCTGGGACTCCATCTACAGGACCAACTCAGTGACAGTTGGGTAGAATGGTAACACTTTAGGTTCAGAGTAACCCCCTTCAGGCTATAGGTTTAGAATCATAATTCAATTGCATCCCCCATCCTGTGCATCATCTAAGTGAGAGGGGATCCCCAGACTCCTAATAGAATTGTCCCTAAGACTTTGGACAGAGGGCTTCTCTGGTGAGCCCCCTAATTCATCAGAAAACTGCTAAAAGGAGCAGCCCTTTCTCCAAGCACTGTATTAAAGACCCACTAACTTTAGGCAACTGTGGACAATCCTGGTCAGGTCAATCGTCCTTTTGGAAGTTCTGTGGCAGGGCTGCATATGGCTGAAATAGAAATATGGTACTGAGGTTCGAGAGGCAAAGATTTGGGTCTGAACTCTCATGGAATAAATTCAGCATTCAGTATGCAAATTTGGAGTAAACCCACTAAAGTATTCCAGAGTTAGGAAGGAGATAATAATAGCAGTTGTGTTAGTGACGACTGATATTTGCTGAGTTCTTACAATGTGCCAGGCACCACGCTAAGCACTTTCCAGGCATTATGTGAGGCATATATAGCTGCTCCCATTTTACAGATGAGGAAACCGAGGCTCAGAGAGATGAACCACCTTGCTCAGTGACTCACAGTTACACGAAGCAGAACCAGGATACAAGCCAAGGGCTGGCTGGTTGCAAAGCTGATGCTCCTAATCTCCACGCTCTGGGCGGGCAGGAGAAAGGATGCCTGAATTAGAACTGGGACTCAGATTCTAGTCGAAGCTGTGCCACCCAGTAGCTGGGCAAACCCTTTCTCTTCCCTGGGCCTCAAAACGCACCCTTACAACAAGGGGCTGTCCCAGCAGATCTGAGAGTGGTGGTGGCCTGGGATTCTGTGTAAAAGGTCCAGCTCTTCCTCTTCTCCATGTGCAGATGGAATGGACTTTTAGCTGTAACCACTGCAGGACTGCGGTCAGCTCAGGACTTCCTTGCCAGCCTTACTTTTCAGTTCCTGAGCACCCAGTACATCAGATACCCTTTGTCCCCAGTGCAGTTTCTTGAGCCATAAGCGCCAGGAATGGTCACCCTGCCACTGCCCACTTTGTGCTATGCATCCTTCCAGGGCTGAACCCACAGGCTGTGTCTGTGAACACTCTCCTAGGAAGGGCCATGGCCCTACAGGGATACCAGGCAGGGCGGTGATTCAGACAAGAGCCAGGATAGAGATGTTGTGGTTGTTAATATACTTAAATACATCTGAGCAACGCTACAAGCTTTCTGCAGTATCCACTATGATCTAGCCACTCTCCTGGTGCCCCAGAACATTCTAGAATCCAGCCACTGAAGAGTTGATGCCTGGTTCAGTGATTTGATCCAGTCCACTGCTGACATCAGAACTCATGGGTATATGCTGCCATAGCAGTTGTTAAATATTTTGAATATCAACCCTCGCTCCAAGCATGGACAGAGCAAGTGGCACTCTGAGAAACCTTTCCAGGTACATCAGAAGAGCAACTTTCTCCAACCACTTTCTAATGCTTAAAATCAGACAGAACGATTCTTACTACAGTTAGAAAAGAGTCTCATAATTTATTCGTTTATTCCTCCATCAGTGCTATCTTCTGAATATTTGTGTCCTCCTAAAATTCATGTGTAGAAATCATAACCTCTAAGTTGATGGCGTTAGGAGGTGGGGTCTTTGGGACATAATTAGGACAAGAGGACAGAGCTCTCATGAATGGGGTTGGTGCACTTATCAAAGAGACCCCAGAAAGCTAGCTTGTCCCTTCCACCACGTGAGGACACAGTGAGAAGGTGCCATCTGTGAACCAGAAAGGCTACACCAGACACCGAATCTGCTGGCACCTTGATCTTGGTCTTCCCAGCCTCTAGAACTGTAAGAAATATATTCTGTTGTTTATACATCACCTGATTTATGATATTTTGTTATAGCAGCCCAAACAGACTAAGACACTCAGATATCTGATGCACTCCTAAGATGTGCCAGGTACTGGATTACGTGCTGAAAACACATAGCTGGATACAAGGAGTTCAGAGAGAGAGAAAGAGAGAGACAGAAAGAGAGAGAAACAGGGAGAGAGAGAAAGATAGAGACAGAGTGAGAGAAGGACAGAGAGAGACAGAGAGAGAGAGAGAGACAAGGAGAGAGAGGAAGACAAAAAGAGAGACAGAGACAGAGACAGGGAGAGGGAAAAAGAGGGAGACAGAGACAGAGAGACAGAAAGAGAGAAATACATCACATGTGATACAGCATGACAAGTGCTTGAGGAATGTACAAGATTCATTTATTCGACAATAGCTTAGCCCTAATAATGGAGCAGGCTGTGTTCTAGCTGCCAGGAAACTGCTATGAACAAGACGAGGTCCCTCCATGCCTGGAGCTTCCTTTCTCATGGGAAGAGACAGACAGTAAACATGAAACACGTATGTAAATACAGCAACCCTAGAGAGTCATGGGTGTCATGAAGAAATTAAAATAGGATTAGGGAATCACTGGGGGAGGGGCCTGGAAGTTCAGGCTGTTCAAGGAGGGCCGCTCTGAGGAGGGAATATTTAGAATGTGGATTTGTAAAAAAGAGTCAGCCAGGAGATCTGGCGCAAGTGAGGGGAGCAGGGGACACTTGGCATGTCCCTAATGCTGCCAGAACCCAGTGGAGGAGCAAATCACTCTGCCCTGGGCTGGGTGCCTCCCAGCCTGCACAGGAGAGGTGGCATTTATCTGGGCTGTCTTGAAGGATGGATGAAGCTCACCAGGAAGAGGACGTGAGGGGATTGGGGGCTTGGTGAAGGGCAGCAGGAGGGGTAAGCTTCTGGCAGAGGGAACAGAATTGAGGCAGGCACAGAAGCCCAGAAGGGTATTATCACAGGGAGCAGTGTATGGGGTGGGGAGGACCCAACTCCTCCTTAGGAGGTTAATATTGCCTTAAATTCACACCAAAGGATAAATTACTGGTACCAGCTTAACTGTAAGCCCTTTTTGATAAAGGGGAGCATCTTGAGCATTTTATGGGGTTTGTGGGGGTAGGGGAGAAAGTAATGAGAAGGCTAGAGAAGAAAGGGGAGGCCAGAGGCGGCAGAACTAAGTGACCCTCTTCCCACACTGTCCTGTTGAGGCCCCACTGAGCCCATCTCAGGGTCCCTGCTGCAGGCCAGGTCACTCTGCACACAGCTGTGTCTCCTCTGGTGTCCTTGGAAGCTTGTGAGGGGACTCAACCCCATGGCCTGAGGCATTGAAGAGTTCCCGGTTCTTTCTTCTGGAAGGTTTCCTAGAAATCATCTTCAACTCTCCTTCCACAGAAGGGGGAACTGAAGTTCCTCGAGGTACACCACTTGCCGGAGATCCCACAGCCCAGCCCTGGGTCTCCCCTCAACACTCTCCCCTCACGCCACCCCTAATACCCCTCCAAGCTGCTTATTATCCAAACTACATGTTCATTATGTAAAGCAGTAGTTCTTAATTACTTTTTCCTGCCAAAGCACACATGGTGAGTGTCACTTACGTTTTTGACAGATGCCCTGGAACGTGCCAAGATCAAGCACTGTGAGATAGACGGCATCCATTGTGGGATATGTATAATATATGTATAATTCATTGCTGAGACTCAGACTCCACCCCTGCCACACTCCAGAAAGCACATTGCTATGCAAATGAGTGAAAGAGAGGCTATTATAAAAGGGGCCAATTTTGAAAATTATTAATGTGCTTTTTCTTTGCATTCTAATTGCAGCATTCTTAATTTCTCCTCTCTGCAGATGGATATGCTAAGCCATGTACTGGGAAATGCAAGAGTAAAGCACATTGCTTTTCAAAATATTACCCCCATTTCACTCTCCTCTCTCCTTGGTAAAGTTTTGCATACCCATAAATAACCTTTGCTTACATCTAAGGGTCACCCTTTTCCAAGTTGATTGGGCTGAGCTCTCTATCTAAAATCTGTTTTTCTCTCCATCCTGCAAGCCCTCCAATCCAGCCAGCATGTTCCTGGCCTCCAATGCTAAACATTCTTTGACCTGGGAAATGCCCTTGGGGAGAATTGTTCATTCCCCTCTTTTCCAACTTGGTTTCGTCTTGTTGCCCAGATGAAAAGGCCCACCCAGCATCAGCTACAGGATCATTTCACCTACCAGAAGTAGAAAAGACTCCAACACAAGTCTGTTGGCTCTCAACTTCATGTTTACCCCAAATGGGAACAGAAGGTAGCTTCAAAGAAATCTCAACTCAAGGCCACCTTCAGCCTGACCACAGTGCCCTGTCCAGCCCACTTTGATGTGGTGATGCCTCAGGATGATATGGGGAAGTCTGTGACTTGGCACCTTCCCAAAGCCTCAAATACGGAGTTAGAGACAGGAAACTCCCTTCTTTGATCAGAGCTATCTCTACTTCCCTAGTATACTTTCCCTTCTCCAGGCCAAGGTGGGAGATGGGAATATCGAGACACATACTCTACGTGCTTTGCTTTCTATCTCTACGTCTCTTACTCTTGAGATCAGTGTCTGGGTGTATAGAGACAGGGACGTGACTTTTATTTTGCACCCTTTTACGTCATATTCTATTACTATGAATTGTCAAGCTCCTGTTACATACACAAGGAGTACGTTCACCAACCTACGGGAGAAGTCTTAGAGTTGGTCTTCCAGGAATGGCCCGTACTAAAAGGGAGACAGAGGGATAGAAGCCCTTCTGAACAAAAATCCCAATTTCACGCCTTTTTTCTTGCTTTGAAATCTTATTTTGAATAAACATTATCTTCACCTTTTTTTTGTTTTAAAGATTTTATCTTTTCCTTTTTCTCCCCAAAGCCCCCCGGTACATAGTTGTATATTCTTAGTTGTGGGTCCTTCTAGTTGTGGCATGTGGGATGCTGCCTCAGCGTGGTTTGATGAGCAGTGCCATGTCCCCGCCCAGGATTCAAACTGACGAAACACTGGGCCGCCTGCAGCGGAGCGCGCGAACTTAACCACTCGGCCATGGGGCCGGCCCCATTACCTTCACCTTTTAACTGTGTACTCCTTTGTGACAACCCCACTTCCTCAGCAAATGGATGACCAGGTCAATTAGAGTGAAGGTCAAGTACATAGAAGGAAAAGAGAGTAATGCACATTAAACTTTTTAATGTTATCATCTCTGTTTTGTTATGATAAAGATGATCTTGCATCTACCTTCAATAGTTTAGCTGTTATTAGTAACAAACCGTTTGTTAACTGATAATGTCTACCAGTGTGACTGTTACGCCGGGGGAATGTGTTACAATAGTTTGTAGTCTAGCTGTGTAAAACCTCATAGTCTTCTCACTCATCACAAGACATGATGCAAAGTTTTCAAGAATAAATTGTGTCTATTAACTTTCTAACATGCATGAGGAGTTGGTGAGTGCCTGAATTTCTGATGCCTCTAAATCCTCTATGAGGATCAAATGAGCCATAGCTGCATTATTCAATTGCACTGGACACTGAAAGTACAGAAGCCTGAGCTGAAAGGGTCACCAGTTCAGTCAATAATCTTAGTTTTTTTGCTTCTCTCTGGTTATCATGCTCTGACTTGAGAGGGGAGCTTGAGAAAGAGTGGCAGCTTGGTTCTCCCAACTATGAATTTGATTGCTACACCTCCATTCAAGTGTCTGGGTTACTAAAGCAGACGTCCTATTCAAACAGGATTTCCCACCATGCCTTTGGGCAATCTGATGTTTAGAGCATAGATATGAACCTAGTAGCCATCTGACACTGTGCTGGAATTCTTCCCTTTTAGCTGCAGGTAAAGAACACTACTGAGCAAGGTAAGGCCTATGAGAACTAGTTTTGCCAACAACTTCATTCTTAAATTACCTGAAATTTGGGTTATCTGTAGGAAATGAAAATTTCTTTTCAAGACCATCAAACTTGGGTTGGGTAATCTCTCTATTGACAGCTGATTACTTTGAACCACCAGGAAAGTGTACTCATTCACTCAAATGGATACAGTATTTTATTTCTGCAATGTTCAGAGACATGATCTATAATCTATAAGTGTATTTTTATTATCTATTCCTTTTCATAAATATTGGAATCATTCAGTAAATAGTTTTTGAAAGCCAACTCTATGCCAGCACTGATTGCAGGCCAAAGATTCTCAAACTTTTTGGTTTCAGGATCTCCTTACACTCTTAAAAATTACTGAGGACCCCAAAGAGCTTTTGTTTATGTGGGTTATATTTATCAGTATTTACCAACTTAGAAATTTAAAAAAATATTGATCAATTGGTTTTAAGTTAACAATAATAAATCCATTACATATTAG
The DNA here is from genome assembly GCF_021613505.1 of Equus quagga. Classification (NCBI taxonomy): domain Eukaryota; kingdom Metazoa; phylum Chordata; class Mammalia; order Perissodactyla; family Equidae; genus Equus; species Equus quagga. The sequence continues at coordinate 19,670,997 of NC_060285.1, forward strand.
TATGGGTAATATTTATAAACATTATAAAATGGCTTTATTTTTCAAAATGAAAAAACTAGTGAGAAAAGTGACATTGTTTTACATTTTTGCAAATTTCTTTAGTATCTGGTTTCATCTGACAGCTGGATTCTCATACTCTGCATTCAATTTGTTGTGGTATATGTTTTGGTGAAAGTATATAAACAAAATCTGTTTCTCATATAGTTATGTAGTTGGAAAGGGGAAAGTATTTTAATAGCCTTTTTAGATCACTGTGGATAATCTTCTTTGATGCTAAAATAAAACTCAATTAGGAGTAAGTTCCTAAAAGTTAGTTGCAAAGAGGAATTGGAAACTGTATCAATTAACTCTTCACACTCTGTTACATTAGAACACTTTGCTCTATCTTGCATTGGGAATGGATCTTTTAACCATGTATAGAAATAACCATAGTTTGACTGTTGGGCATTCTTTCAACTAACAATGGTGTTTCATGAAAAATACAGCTAGTGCAGTTCATAATCACTTGCATAAATGCTTTTCCTCAAGACAACCTTTATACTCTGTTAATGGATGCTTTCCTTTTATCATATGGAATATTAAAAAGATGTGTGCTCAGGGGCCACAATTTTAAAACAATAATTTTTATTGTTTCATCAAGGACATTCTTTAAAAAAATTTGCTTTTTGAACAAAGCTGGAGGCATCATAATCCCTGACTTCAAAATATACTACAAAGCTATGGTAACCAAACAGCATGGTACTAGTGCAAAAACAGGCACACGGATCAACGGAACAGAATTGAAAGCCCAGAAATAAAACCACACATCTACAGATAGCTAATCTCTGAAAAGGAGCTAAGAACATACAATGTAGAAAGGAAAGTCTCTTCAATAAATGGTGTTGGGAAAACTGAACAGCCACCTGCCAAAGAATGAAAGTAGATCATTATCTTTTACCATACACAAAAATAAACTCGAAATGGATCAAATACTTGAAAGTAAGACCTGAGACCACAAAAATTCTCGAACAAAATATAGGCAGTACACTCTTTGACATTGGTCTTAAAAGGATCTTTTCGAGTACCATCTCTACTGAGATGAGGGAAACAAAAGAAAAAATAAACAGGTGGGACTTCATCAGACTAAAGAACTTCTACATGGCAAAGGAAACAAGGATCAAAACGAAAAGACAACCCACCAGCTGGGCGAAAATATTTGCAAATCATATATCCGACAAGGGGTTAATCTCCATAATATATAAAGAACTCACACAGCTGAACAACAAATAAAACAAACAACCCAATCAAAATTTGGGCAGAGGATATGAACTGACATTTTTCCAAAGAAGACATACAGATGGTCAACTGACATATGAAAAGATGTTCAACATCACTAATCATTAGGGAAATACAAATCAAAGCTACTTAGATATCACTTCACACCCACTAGAATGGCTATAATCACCAAGACAAAAAATAACAAATGTTGGAGAGGATGTGGAGAAAAGGGAACTCTCATACACTGCTGGTAGGAATGCAAACTGGTACAGCCACTATAGAAAACAGTATGGAGATTTCTCAAAAAATTAAAATTGGAAAAGCCATATGACCCAGCTATCCCACTACTGGATATTTATCCAAATAATTTGAAATCAAGAACCCAAAGAGACTTATGCACCCCTATGTTCATTGAAGCACTATTCACAATAGCCAAGATGTGGAAACAGCCCAAATGTCCATCAACTGATGAATAGATAAAGGAGATGTGGTATATATATACAATGGAATACTATTCAGCCATAAGAATAAACAAAATCATCCCATTCGCAACAACATGGATGGACCTTGAGGGTATCATGTCAAGCAAGATAAGTCAGACAGAGAAAGACAAACACCATATGAGTTCACTCATTTGTGGAAGATAAACACACGGACAAAAAAACAGTTTAGTGGTTACCAGGGGGAAGGGGGTTGGGGGGTGGACACAAGGGGTGAAGTGGCACATTTATATGGTGACTGACAAATAATAGTGTACAACTGAAATTTCACAATGTTATAAACTATTATGACCTCAATAAAAAAAATTGCCTTTTTTTCTGCAAAGACGTTATAGTGAAGAACGCAATGACTATTCGCAGAGCTTGATGCCACCACTTGATTCATGCTAAGAAGCCAGCAGTTTTACCCACCATTGCTTTCACATAATCAATTGCAAAATGTCAATACAGTGAAAAATATTTAATGTCTTAGTATTATTATGAATATAGTTTGATCAGGAGTCCATGGACCACACTTTTGGAACTGCTGTTGGAAGCACTGAGAATACTCACAAAGTCCCTACTGTCGGGAGAAGACAACACACAAATAAATGAATAAGCTAATATCAGAGCAGTAAGTGCTAATCTGAAGATATAGCAGAGTGGTGTGCTAGAGAAGAAAGACTAGAACAGAGGGATGACCTTCTATTGGATGGTCAGGGAAGGCATCTTTGAGGTGATGATCCTGGAGCTGAACCCTAATTGACAAGAGTCAGTCACGTAATGATCTGGGGGAAGAAATTCCAGACAGAGAGAAGATTGTAAAATCCTGAGATGGGATTGGATTTGGCGTGTTCAAGGAAGGCAAAGGAGGCTAGTGTGACTGAAACCAGCAAATGAGGTGCCTAATGGCAGAAGATGTAGCTGTAGAGGTGACATCCATTCATAGGTCCACCTGCCAAGCGGCAAATTGGTGTGATGACAGCACGGCATTTGCATTCAAGTTCTGGTTCTGTTATTTGCTAGTGGGGTGACTTTAGTCAAGTTAATTAGAGTCATTAGGTTTTGGGTTCCCAGGAGTCAGGCTCTGAGGCAGAGATATGTGTGGAGGATGTTAACTGGGGAGGGCCTGGGGATCCACACCTAAGAGAGAATGAGGGAAGTAGGACGGGGAAGAAGCAAAAAGCAAACCGTGATGAAGTTGCTACAGGAGGTTCAGGAACTATGAATCTAGCATGGCCCTTTGGAGATGCCCTGAACTAAGGTAAAGGGTTGAAGATTTCTACACTTTAATTGACAATTCAGTAGATGTGGGCCACCCCAGGAGGGGACCTGACTTTGGGCAAGGCAATTCCCTTCAGCAGAGGTCTATTCTTGGGGAAGAACTCAGTTTGAGCCATCAGCAGCCTACAATTTCAGCTGGAGAAAGGGGAGCCTTGCTGCTGAGGGGAATCTGAGTGGCACACCACAACACCCACTACACTTAGCATCTCTGAGTGTTTTCCTTATCTATAAACTGGAGATGAAAATCAGAATAGTTGAGTGACTCAATGTGATAACATATAAGAAAGGACTTTATTGACAATATGGTTATGCAAATGGAGGTTGTTGATTTTAAGGGAATTTACATGACTTTAGTGCTTTTGTTATAAATCATTTATGACATTTGAACCTATTTGTGCAAATGTAGTAATATTTGTTTTAAATAGGAATTTATCTTCAGACTAGCTGGACTTTCTGAGATAATATTATTTTAACCAGCTAGCAGGTGAGCTGCTCTGGAATAATTTCTGAACGTCAAAACATAAATCATGTTTAGATTTTTCCACAGATTGCCCTCAATAAGGCCTTTCCTATGTGACTACAAACTATATTTATCACTTCTTGTTTTTCTCCTCTAGAGACCGCTGTCAAGAATTACTGGATCATGTTCTCATGTTAGCAGATAAAGCATTTGCCCAGTTCTCACAAGTAATTATTCTTTTGTTTTTCACCCGTTATTTTCTTACTGATAAATATAGAAAAATTAGGCTGGGAATTTCTCGGGGGAAAAAAGCATTCCATGATCAAATAAGTTTGAGCAACGGCTGTTTAAGCAAAGTTTAGTTTCTGCAGGACTTCTTGGGGCCTTTAATAATTAGCTAGTTGATTGTGATCTCTAAGTATGGGATGTAGTACGAAGTATAAAACCGTGTACAATGCAAGAATGCATAGACTTTTTTCTCCTAATAACCAGAACTCTCCAAAGCTGACTCTGAGACATTTTGGTTAAAATTGAATAAAGTGACTATAGGGCTTCAAAGTATCTCAAAGGGCATCCTATCTTCCAGTTCACCCACGTACCTACCCTCCCTTATGTTATAGATGTATAAACAAAGGCACATCCAAGAGTTTAGTACAGTGAGGTAATTCTGTTTCCAGGAAATAATTTCTAGAGAAACATATCTTGTGTCCTAGACTGAACACCATCCAGCATTCAGCCCATCCCACCGTCAGCCCCATCATCACCTCTTGGTCCAGAAAATCACACTCCCATGTGGTTCCTGGGCCATGTGAAGGGACAACATTTTCACTATCAATTTATATTTGGCTCCTCTCAGTACACCAGGCAAAAGTTTAAATTGTATTTCAAGATGTGAACTGTAAAAACAAATTTTATTCCAATCTGGTCCTAATCTATTCTAGTTTCTTTAGAAAATGCTTGGCTGTTGGCAAGCCACGACCTAGTCTCAAGGCTCAGACATGGTGCAGACAGGGCCTGGGATTAAGACCTACTGAATGAAGAATGAGTGAGGAGAAGAAGTGGAATTTGAAGGGAAAGTGGAGCAAATGTGAAAGAAAAGCAGGTATCATGTAATTTCAGGCTATCAGAAAAGCAAGCATGGAGGCTTCTGTTTCGCTCACTAGATTACTGGACTAAATTCTGTTAGGTCATCTAATGCTGATATTAAAATGTAGCAGCAGTAAGCGTGCATTGCCCATTCATGGTTGGTTTACATGTAAGGAGATAGGATAAGGGATATATGTTTTATGTCTCATAAAATTAGTCATGGATGTGCTGCCCTAGTATGAAGATGACACGATGGAGAGAATACCAGACTAGGAGTCAGAGTTGAAGTCATAGTTTTATCATGGATTGACTGGTCTCTTGGGCAGGTCGCTTCATCTCTCTGGACCTCAGTTTCTTCCTCAGTCCCAACTGGAGGCTGAACTGGATGAGGTAACTTCCAGCTCCTATGATCCAGTTTTCTTTGACTCCATGTCATTTTTATGTTCTTAAACATTGACCCATTCCCCTGTTTCTTGTAAGATCAAGGCCAACATTCTTTCAACTGTTCAAGGCCCTCTAGCTTCTGACTCCATCCTTCCTTTTCAGCCCCATCTTTCAAGCTAACGTATTCCTCTAATGACCTGTCTGCTTTCCTGCCACCTATTCAAATCCAGTTTATGTGTAAGGCCAGCCCAAAGTATTACCTCCTTTCTGAGTCCTTCCTGACTGACTGCCTCTTCTGGGAAAGCTCTCTACCCGCTCCAGTGCTGGTGGCCTTTGCTGTGTATTTGCCTCTCCCCACTTACTATAGAGTGCTCTTAGTATTTTTTTCCCATATAAATCTTTATCCCCACAAATATACTAATATACTGATAAGATCCAAGAGTACTTTTTAATTTTATGTTAAATATTAGGACCTGGTAATGAAGAAAACATAGTGGAAGTTTGTTAACTGATGTTTTTGATTAATGGATGATTTGATGGTTTCCTGTTATTTTTAGCCGTGGTGATGAATTCATTCACACATTCTAACCTGGGCCAATGTGTCAATAGTGGATTCTTTTATTAGTTAGGTTTTCTGGAATCAAGAGTGTGATTTTGGCTATGGAATGGTGATAAACTGCTCAGTTCGTGTGAGCCTCTTTAGATCCCTACTCTTGACAGTGAGGCCACCATCTCTCATTGTGCCTAAACGTTCTGTGCATTCTCCTCATATTCACCAATGCTTCATGAACATAATCTCATTCATTCACTATAATCACTTTCTGTGGTAAGAACTACTTTATAGATTAGGAAATATTGCCAAAGAGGTATTTCAGCAGCTTGCCCTTGGTCACACAGAGAGCATACAGGAGAGTTGATATTTGAGCCAGAACTTTCTGAGTCCACGGTCAAAATTCTTACTTGGAGTGGTCAGGAAAAACATGCAATAAGAAAACTTTATAAAGTACATTTCATATCCAATATGCTATAGGAAGTCTACTTAGAATGCTCTCATTTGTAGGATTTCTTTTCAGTATCTAACTGGGCTGGTTACAGGAAACCTCCTTATATCATTGGCCCACTCTGGGCAGAGAGTGAGCTAGAGCATAGAAAAGTATGGCTCTCCACTTTGGAAGGCCTAAGAGAAATTATGGTGGAATTCTGATAACTTCAGTTTGTAGGAACTGGTGTGGAAGGGACTACGGATTATGAGAGGTGGGAGGACTAGACCTGAAAGCTACTGATTTTAGGAGACACAGTATTATGGCAGGAGAAGCAGTATAAGGGTGCCCTGCAGTAACTGGTCAAGTCAGAAAGAGCAATGACTGTCAATGTGGCCTTGAGCAAGTTAATCAACCTCTCTAAGCCTTATTTTCCTCGTCTGTGAGGTGGATGTAGCAGAATCTGCTTCACAAGTTTGCTGAGAAAATTAAATGATACAACATCTACTGAACACGTATTGATGTGTGCTTATTATACGTCAGACACACTTTAGATCTTGGGGATTCAGCAAGGAACAAATTAGGCAAAATTCCTTGCTCCCAGAGATTGTTGATCCAATAAATGAAATAAATAAGCGTATATAGTATGTTAGAGATTGATAAATGCTAGGGAGAAAAATTAGGCAAGGAAGGGAGGAGGTAATGCTAGTATGTTAGGAAGGGTCACAGAAGGTCTTACTGAGAGGATCACATTGGAGCAAATCTGGAGGATATGAGGGAGCAAACCATGTAGTTAGGCAAAGAAAAAGTAAGAGTGAGGGCCCTCAGGCAGGAATGTCCCCAAGAAACAGCAAGGAGGCCAGTGTGACTGAACAGAATGGGTAAAAGGGAAGAGTAGTAGGAGATCAGGTTGGAATCAGTAGGGTCTTGCAGGTTACTGTGAAGTCTTTGGCTTTTAACTCACTCTGAGCAAGATGTGAAGCCTTTGGAAGGTTCTGGGCAGAGCAGTGATATGATCTGACTTAGGTCTGAACAGCATGACTTTGGCTGCTGTGTGGAGACGAGACTGAGGGGACAAGGTGGGGAAGTAAGGAGACCATTAGAAGATTGAGACAATAATACCAGCCAGATACAGGAAAGAGTATCATAGCAGCTGCTCTGTAAAACAACATAATTTCCCCCACTGTATTGCATGGACAGCTTCTAGGTACATGCCAATTTCCACATGCATCAGAGCACACTACACAGCTGTGGAGACAGACTTCCCTTCCTATTTTGTTGGGGCCAGATACAGGACCCCAAATGCCAACCCCAAATAAAGAAAGTTCTCTGAGTCAGCTAACCACTGTCAAGACGTGTTGGTGGCTTCAGAGACATTCATTCAAAGCAGGGAAGTTTCACTTCACGTGTAGAGGGGCCACACTCAGAGGGTTGTCTACTCAAGCCTTTCTCTCCCTGGGGCTACATGAGGGCCTTATGTTTGCTCTAGCAATCAAGCAGATCACCTTATAGATCAAATCAGATTTCTGGTTCACTCTGGGTCTAGGTTGGCACCAGCATCTTTGATGTAGTGCATCCTGGGAAGTCCCAGCCTGATCTCTCTTGGGAGCATAGTCACTGGACCACGGAAGGAAACAATGTGTGCAAGACAGTTTCCACTGGAGTGAAATTCTCCCTAGTTACATAGACTTGGCTCTTCTGCTACTGAGAAGCAGGTGGAAAGTTCTTTTATAAATGAAATTTTTATTATTAAAAAATATTTCAGATTACCTTAAACATAACTAGCTTCCTCCCACACTGACCAGCCATCTGGTCTGACCAAGTCGTTCCATGCTTTCAGCTGGACATACCTTGCATGAGGTCTTTGACATGGCAGCTATGTAGTTGGCTTTGCCAACCCTGACCGAAAAGCCAGGCACACTTACCCCGTGTTCCCTTGTTAAAGCACTTCATTTAAGGATTTGGTGAGCAATGCAGTGTGCCCCAGGTTATCCCAGACCTAGCAACCCACAACCATGCAAAAACACAGAGGCTCCCCCAGAGGCCTTCTGTAACAGTTCCATGGCCAAGTGCATTTTTGGCACCTGGAAACACAGCCTTCTACTGGAAAAATTTGCTTCCACCCACCCTTTAAGAGCTGGAAAATAAGGTCAAGGTTGCAGAGAGGCTGTACCCATTGAAAAGCAGCCATCTCAACTATCTCCCAAAGGGATGAATGTCCAATAACTAAAGTCCACATGGCACAGTCACTAGTCTATCTTTCCTTTGGGAGCCATCAGTCTCCTACATTGTTTTGAAATGGCTCCCATGTTGATTGGCCCTCTGTAGCCTCTGTAGGGTGGAGTGAAGAATGCAGCCCCATTTTTAGGACAGCAATTCTTAAGAGAAAGGATCTAGATTGCTTTTGTGTCCAAGACTGTAGCTGGAGAAGGCCAGTGGTTAGCGAGATGGCATCACTGTGTTTCTTATCCAGTAGAAGCAAGATAGAGATAGCTACAGTGGCAGCAGCAGCAGGATTGGAGGATCAACATAGACAACATTTATTTCTTCTTCCTATGGAAGTGTGCCATAATTAAAGACCACAGATAAGCTCATTTTAAATTCTGCTTTCTGGCTTAGCACACTAGCCTTTAAAATGATCGCTCTAACGTGCAAAAGTAAAGCGTGCACCCCTCCTGATGCTGCTGTCCGCTCTTAGCTTCCACACTGAGACTCCTCACAAGATCAGAGTATGCCTCATCTTCACTTCTACATGAGTCTCTCTTCTGTGGAGATTATGTGACTAAGGTTTTCAACATTTCCAAATCGAAGCCCTCAGCAGAGGATTTGATATTTTTCCAAGACAACTGTTACTTATCAGCTTTGCAAATGCAGGCACTCTACCTAGCAAACTCCGAAGCAGACATGTCCCTCTGTCCAAACCCATTTTTCACTCTGAGCCTACTACCTTCGAATGGAAATGGATTGTGCTTTGATATCAGACAGACGTGAGTTTGAATCTTAGCCCCTCCACCTACTAGCTGGCTTACATTGACGGTTTTATTACCTTTCAGGAGCTCCTCACCTGTGTCTTAAGGACAGTAATACCTACCATTATGAGTTGATTATATTAAAAGTACTCAGTATATGTCAAGTGTTTGCTACAATGAGTGGACAACTAAGTACTCAATAAACCTTATTATAACTTTCAGAGGTGAGTTATCTTTAAAGCAATCTTTAATAATCATAAAACTCAAATATGTCCATACAGAGAAGTATTTAAGTATGTCAGAAATAATTACCAGAGTGTTACTTAGGCCATGTTCAATGATAAAAGTCATTTGAGTCTTAATAATGAAGAAACATTCATAAGATTATAGAAACTAGTTCCCAAAGCAAGATGATTGAAGGATTAATACCAACCTGGAAGCAAGTTTCTAGAACCACTTGCCTGTCAATGATTTGGATGAAGATACAGAATGCATGTTTGTCAAATCTATAGATAGCTAGAGGCTCGGAGAGAGAATGAATATTTTAGGTAACAAAATAGAATCAGCAAGCACCTTTGCAGGTTAAATTGATAGGCCAAGATGAAATATAGTAAGGATCACTGCAAGCTCTTCTACTTGGTTACAACAGAATGAAAAATGTCCATCCATGTTGTTGCAAATGGCAGGATTTTCTCATGGCTGAATCATATTCCGCTGCATATATATATATACTGCATCTCCTTTATCCATTCATCCTTTGGTGTACACTTACGTTGTTTCCATATCTTGGCTACTGGGAATAATGCTGCAATGAATATGGTTGTATAGATACCTCTTCAAGATCCTAATTTCATTTCCTTTGGATATACACCAAGAAATGGTATTGCTGGATCAAATAGTAGTTCTATTTTTAATTTTGGGGAGAACTTCCATACTGTTTTCCAAAGTGGCTGTACCAGTTTACATTCCCACAAACAGTGAACATGGGTTCCCATTTCCTCACACCCTTGCCAGTATTTGTTATCTCTTGTCTTTTTGCTGATGGCCATTCTAATAGGTGTGAGATAATATCTCATTATGATTTTGAATCTCATATCCTTGATGATTAGTGATGTTAAGCACCTTTTCATGGTTTTATTGACCACTTATATGTCTTCTTTGGAAAAATGTCTATTCAGGCCCCTCATCCATTTTTTAATAGGATTATTTGGTTTTATTTGCTATTGAGTTACATGAGTTCCTTACATATATTTCGGGTGTTAACTCCTTATCAGATATATGATTTGCAAATATTTTCTTCTATTCCATATGTTGCCTTTCGTTTTGTTGATTGCTTCTTTTTCTGTGCAGAGCTTTTTATTTTGATGCTGTCCCACTTGTTTATTTTTGCTTTTGTTGCTTGGGGTTTTGGTGTCATATCAAGGAGATGTTTCCCTATGTTTTCTTCTTGAGGTTTACAATTTCAGGTCTTATATTTAAGTCTTTCACCCATTTTGAGTTAATTTTTGTGAGTGGTGTAAGACAAGGGTCTAGTTTTATTCTTCTGCATGTGATTATCCTATTTTCCCAGCACCATTTATTGAAGAGACTCTCCTTTCCCCACTGAGTATTCTTGGTTCCCTTGTCAAGTATTGGTTGACTGTATATGGGAAAGTTTTACTTCTGGGCTCTCAATTCTGTTCCATTGGTCTATGTGTCTATTTTTGTTCCTCCATACTGTTTTGATTACTATAGCTCTGTAGTATAATTTGACATCAGGAAGTGTGATGCCTCCAGCTTTGTTCTTCTTTCTCATGATTGCTTTGTCTGTTCAAGGTCTTTTGTGGTTTCATACAAACTTAAGAATTCTTTTTCTTATTTCTGAGAAAAATGCCATTGGGATTTCGATAGGAATTGCATTGAACCTATGTATGGTTTTGGGTAGTGTGGACATTTTAACAATATTAATTCTTCTGATCCATGAACATGGGATACTTTCCACTTATTTGTGTCTCTTTCAATTTGGAATTATACCAAGTGAAATAAGTCAGACAGAGAAAGACAAATGCTATATGATCTCACTTATATGTAGAATTTTAAAAAGCCAAACTAATAGAAACAGAGTGTAGAATGGTGGTTGCCAGGGGCTGGGGGGTGGGGGAAATGGAGAGATGTTGGTCAAAGGGTACAAATTTCCAATTATAAAATGAATAAGTTCTGGGGGTCTAATGTACAGCATGATGATTATAGTTAATAATAGTGTATCACATACTTGAAAGTTGCTGAGAGAGTGGATCTTAGATGTTATCACCACAAAAAAGGAATCATAATTATGTGAAGTGATGGAGGTATTATTTAACACTACTGAGGCAATCATTTTGCAACATCTGAGTATATCAAATCAACACATTGTATACCTTAAACTTACACAATGTTATATGTCAATTATATCTCAATAAAGTGTAAAAAAAGGAACATTATCTACCAGAGGAAAAAAACTCAAAAGAATGAATAAGATGATAAATGATGATATAACACTGGTACAGATGCAAAAAGCCTTAAGAATGTTAAAACCGAGTGAATTCTTTAGAAATACACACAGCAGTTTGACTGCCAAGAAAGCAAATGAAAACACAGATTGTACTCATAAAATCAGGGCATATATAATTAGAGAGTTGTATTTGAGACTGGCCCCCCAAACCTAAATGGGCACGCAGATAAATTGGAGGCAAATAACCAGAGTAGAAAATTAATTTTGCATAATGATATACAATTGAAAGGACTGGGGATGTTTGTTCTAATGAAGGCTGTGATTGTTATTTTCATATACTGTATATAGAGAAAGAACATGTATGGTGTTTCCCCAAATGGGATGGCTATACCACCACTGATACATGGATAATAATGTTAATTAATAATCCATTAATATAAATAATACACATAATTAATGGTACATTGCTAATGTAATTAGAAAAAATATAAAACTAACACATCAAACCTTTGATTTCACAGATATTATTTCTCAGTTTTGAGATTAAAATAGGTGTTTAAGTTACAATGAGTTGAAAGAAAAAACATCAAGTGCATGATAGTCTAAGTGTGTGGTATGACATCAGAGCATAAGAGCAATATGGAAACTCTAATTATGGGGATAGCTGATCAGATTTCTGTGTGACCTCAAGGGAGAAAATGAAAACCAATGAGTAGAAGACACCTGAAGCAAGTTTCAACTCAAAATATAGTATATTTTCCGATCAGCTCATTCCAGACAAAATGGATGACCCCAAGCATGAGTGAGTTCTCCAACCCCAGGGACATGAAAGCACAGGCTAGAAGGCCTTTGGTGGGGACAGAGCAGAGGAGATTCATGCATCAAGTAAACAGTTGGACCAGGTGAATTTCAGGCCCCCCTGGCCCTCTTATTGTGTGACTGAGTTCACACATCAATTCTCACTCAGCACAGACACTGGCTTTTCGGTGTTAAGGAAATCTGTTGTTTGTTTCACTTTATTTGGAAGATGGTGGGAGGGAATCAAGACTGCATTATCAGAAATGCCCAGGGTTCCTATTAGGCTGGGACTGGTAATGATTGCCTTCAGGGCACTAATTTCAGCTAATAGCCATGGTACCCACCTCCAGCTGCGACACATTAGGTAGAACTCATCACTTCATCCATTCTCACTTAGTTTAGTCTGGAAAAGAAGACTGTGTTCCCCAATAATAAAAATGGGGTCTGGGGAAAGAATGAGACTTCTCCTTAAAAGAGAAGGAAAATGGGGTGTATTCTCAGGCCACTGGTTCCTTTACTATCTGTGCTTATAGTTTTGAAGCCTTGGGCAAGTTACTTAATAGCCTTGAACTTCACTTTTTTTCGCATCTCTAAAATGAGAATATGATACCAAATGCCATGGTCACTAGGAAGACAGCAATTATATTTATCACATAACAGGAGCTTATTAATTCGTACATGTTCTTATTGATCCCCTTCTTTTCATCATGACTTTTACTTATGTAGCAAATGAAATTTCAGTAACAATACGTCTAATTAATTCCTCCACTCATTAATTCATTCAGCAGACATTTCTGAAAGTGCCAGTGAATCCAGGTGCAGGGCTTAGTAAGCCCAATGATATTCTCCATTCCAGAGACTGGAGGCCAAGCTTGGCAGCAGTACTGTTGATGAGTTGTTAAAGTATAATGGTAATGTACATTTACCCAGCCCTATGTGTCACAAAATACATTCGCATAACATAATTTTACTTAAATCTTCTTCCAAATCTGGAACATAGCAAGCTCCAGGAGGGCAGAGACCATACTTGTCCTGTTTATTACTATATTCCCCATTCCTAGCATAGAATCTGGCACATAATGGGAACTCCACAAGTATTGGTTGAATGAATGAAGGGAGGAATTGATGAACCAATAAAATAAACCAAAAAGAGAGATATTGGTAGCATTGTTTCACAGGTAGAGAAATAAAGTGTTGCTGGCTTTGGTATTTACCAGTCACTGAGTAAAAGGTAATTTCATCAACTAAACCACTTTTGGGTGAGATGGCATCTTACCCTTCTATTTTCTTGGACAGCAAAATGAGAATAAAGTAATGCAAAATAAATATAATATATAATAGCAGTAGTAGTAATAACAACCACAATAAAAGCTAATATCTACACAGTTCTTACCACGAGCCAGGCTTTGTTCTAGGAACTCCATGTGATCTTGGTGAGAACCCTGTTGGATGTGTTCCACAAGACAATGTATTTGCGACTCAGTGTATCTTCATCTGCTGAGGTCTTCCTGAGAACAAAGCGTGTGTAGTCCCCTCTTCACGTCTTCCCCCACCGGTAGAAATTGCAAACTCCTTGAGTGCACTCTCTGTCTTTTTCAGATCTGTATTCCCAGCATCCTGTTGTGCGTATAGCAGGTGTTCAATATGCTTCTGAGGACTAAGTGAAAGGATGATCTAATTGAAGGTCAGAAAAGGAAGTGCTCGATGAGGCCTAGAGTCGTGAGAAAATTTGAAGAAGGGCATACTTGAACTATGCTCAGCCTCAGTTGAACTTTGACAGACAGAGTGAGTATGACACATTGGGAGAACTGTAAGAAGGTTACACATCCTGCCTAAAGACTGGGACGGAGTGTGGGATGGGGTGAAGCTGGATGACCTCTCAGCCTCTTGTGGGATCTTCCAGTCCTTGGCACCATTGACTAGATATTTGGTTTCAGTCATCACCCTGTTCTTTTGCCCTTTTGTACCTTGGTCAGCTCTATTGATTTACTATTGCGTTCAATCTTTGCAAGTAAAGTGGAGCCATCAAAGCCTATGGGACAGCCCTTCTTTCATCATATGTGGAGCTTAAGGTAGGAACTTTGTGTTTTTTCCACTAGCATTGTCCAAAGTCTGCTGCACAAGCAGTTGTCCCAGGGGATGACATGGATTTATGAGAAAAGAAAACAGAAAAAGGTTCAGTGGTCAAATATGTGTGGGAAATGGAATTTCATCACTGCATAACTTCCCAGAGCCTTTACTAAATACTCTGATTCTGTAACAGGGAGCACGATGTGCAGAGGACTCCTAGCTTATTTAACCAAGGACCCTTGAAGGGGGTGTGTGAATGCAATACCACATGGCACTGGTGCTTCGCAGATTATATTCTATGGGAAGCACTGTCTTGGACCTCTTTATTGGGGAAGCATTTGCATATTTCTTAGAGCACTTGCATATTTATTAATCCATGGACCTTCTGCAGATACAACAATACCTTCCCCAGTCTTCTTCCAGCTGAGTTTGTTGTGAACACTCTCTGATCCCCACATCTGCCCATTTTGTACACTAGAGGGTAGTGTTGAGCCTGTTTAGAATTCCCCACACTTGGGACTGAGAAAAAGTATGATGAAATTGTCCTTCCTTTTCACATAAATCAGGGGAACTAAGTACCCAGCAGTTGTTGCTCTTACTGTAAAAACCATTGTGATGGGCAGGATTTTGTTCAAAATCCCTAAATTCAGAAGTTCTCAAAAACCACAGGCCAATTCTCCTCAGAAATTTCTGTCTGTACTTCTGTGCCTGAGAAGACAAAGTCGTCATCTGGGTTCTCTAGGGGCTTGTGAGTGGGTGCAAAAAAATGACAGAGTATATACAAAACTGAAAAAAGAGAGAAAAAGGGATTTTCTTGTTTTGTCCTGTCTGGGGTATTGGTAAAGGTTGGAATGGAATTGAAACATCCAAGAGTTCAGCCCCTGAACTACTTCTTAGTCTTTCTGTAGCTGCTGTATAAGCTCTTTTTCTTTAGCTGTCCTCAATTCTAGCCTTCTCATCTCCTACTCAATCTTCAAGACTCAGTTCAAACCCTACTCCCTCTTAAAAATTTAAAACCTGAGGGAGTCACCATCTCTGAACTCTTATGCTCAGCCCTGGATTCTTAGTCTTAGTATGATCTTTTAAGAGTTCTCATTGATGTTCCTTTTTATATCAACTATATTGTGCGGGCTTCAAGAATACGGGCCACATATTAATTACACTTGTCCATATTCCCTAGTAGGGATTTAGAAGCTTCACTGAAAGAAACAGACATCCATGGAGTTGCTACCATGTCGCAGGCAGTGAACTAGGTTCTTGCATGCTTTAGCTCAATTAAGATGGAATTTGACTGGCTGCAAAATTTTTGCCCTTTTCACAAAATTGTGGACCACTCAAAGAGTACATCTGAAAGGACAGAATACACAGGGCGACCTTATGTCCCAATTTACATTTGTTGTCCAGGCATAATTGTTAATAGTGTCTTCTTTCACTCTTAGAAGTGCCCCAGCTTGGTCCATAAATACTATGATAAACAGGCTCTGGGGTCAGATCTTCTAGCTTTGGATTCTGGCTCTGCCACCCACTAACTGTGTAACTTTGGGCAAATTACTTAACTTCTCTGGGCTTCAGTTCCCTCATGTAGAAATTGGGGGTGATAATGCCTTCCTAATAGGGTTATGTTAAAGGTTAAAGTTAATACAGTATGGTGCTTAGATGAATGGCTGTCACATAGTAAACACTCAAAAATGACAGTTATGATTGTCAAAGTGGACTTGATGATGGGAGCAAGCCCACAGTGACTGCCGTATGAAGTGACTCAGGGATGAGAGAGAAGCTAAGGACTGAGTGCTGATCTAAGGAGAAAAACAACGTTATGGGTGGTGAGTAGTGCTTTACAGCAGTGCCTCTCAAAGTGCCAAGCTTGGACCAGCAGCATCAGCAACATCTTGGATCTTGTTAAAAATGCAAATTCTTGGGCCCCACCTCAGATCTTCTGACTCAGAAACTTTGAGAATGGAGCCTGGCAATCTGTGTTCTAACATACCCTCCAGTTGATTCTGATGTGTGCTGAAGTTTGAGAACCACTCGTCTGGCACCTGCAATCAGGTCATCCTTTATTGGAGCTGAGGGGTAGTCAGAACCTTTGGTTTTCCTGGAAAGGAGATGGAACAGCAGAGAAGCTCCAACTAGTTACAGAACAACTTATTAAGCCAGAGAGGTTCAGGGTCAACATATCCCAGACCCCTGATGCTGAAGGCTACCCTAGGGAACTCTCATCCAGAGATTCTAAACGTGGACTCAGCCTGAATGTACTCCACATGTATTTTGTTCAGCCTGTTAAAAAAATCAGCCAGAAGTTAAAAATTGGAAAAATTTACACAAAAATCCAAATTTCTGGAATCCCTTAAAAATTCAGAAGCCTTGGCCTCTCTGGGTGGCATTGCCACCCAGCTACAGTTGACTGCCATGGAGGAGCAGCTGCTGCCTTAATGAGAGTATGCAGCCTCCAGCTTCTACTAATGCTCATCAGGCCAGCTGCACTCCTGTATATATGTTACCTGTCCTGTCCCTGTTTCCATTCATGACTTAGATGCCACATCCTGCTTTTAGATGAAAAAGGGTAGGACTGGAGAATGTAAGTGATTTGTGTAAGGTGCGTGGCTCAGGCCCTGGACATGACACTGTGTGTCAGGGGAGAGGGGGTCTCTGATCTTTTGAGCAGGGTCTTGAAGGAG